>NW_016909734.1:897909-920016 GCF_001483705.2 Eufriesea mexicana
GAGGGTAGTGAGGTTGGTAGGGAGAAGCATACGAGAAAAACACATACGCAGCTTTCCCGTTTTTTTCTGTTTAACACACACGCTATTCGCAGTTATTAAAACTCAAGCAACACACGACTGTAGACTGGATAGTACAAACTAGCTAAAAACGCCCATAAGGAGATTCTTTGGAGAATTTTGAAGATATCGTCGTTGTCGTCTTATTTCCAGTTGCGGGACACAGTCTCCATTTCGTTCAGCGACTTGTCCTCGCCACATCTATGCTCTGTCTATACATTCGTTCCTTTCGAACGATCGATCGATCATGGGATCGCGCGCGCGGTATCGTTCCCGTTGCGAAACTATTCCTCGAGCTATCGATCGACGAGGCGACGAGTAGCAATGATCAAGGAAAACGATCCAACGCGCGATAATGCACGATCGATCTCGTGAAACGAAAGAACGACGGTTCTGCGCATTGGTTCTCATACTGACCGAGGAAGACCAAAGTATACGTGCACTGGTGACAATTATCCTCTGTTATAAAACCCCTTAGAAACGATTGCTTCGTGGTCTTGTTCTCACCCTTGCGTTTTCACGCTACGATCCTTTCGCAATTATGCACCCTTTTCTTTTTTCTTTTCACGCGTTTTAAATTACTCATCTAGAATTTCGATTTCGTGAAAATTATACAGCTAGTTACTTCTAGTTTTTTTTTTCATAAGAAAGTCCTCCGCTCGATATCGTGAAGCGTAAGTTCTACGCGTAAGTACAATTCCTTTAATGTTCACGGCAAGTTGCACAGCGCCGGAGTCGCTGGAAAACAGTGTCAGAGGCAAGCAACTGCAAAACGATTCGTAAAAATGCACCAAAATAGTCACAGACTAATCACAACACGTGTAGAGCACTTGGCTTTGTCAGGTTGTCAAGTAGTCTCTGTACTTCGCTAGGTATTTTCGTTTCCCGTTAATACGTGGATTAAGTACACAAGGCCGAGCACCGAGGAAGTCTCGGGCTAGCTCGCGAAGTCGATTTTGTCCCAGGTTAGTATAGATCAGAAGACATCTTGAAGTCGGAGTCTTCCATGTTGAAGAGATCAAACGGGTCTTGGCTACTAGCTAACAACGGATCATAGATGTCCGTGCCACTCGACAAACTCGTCGGCGGTGCTGGCTGATGATTCAATACCGTCGTCGAAGCAGTCGGAGGTGACTGTGGCATCAGAGAATCCAGCCAGTCTGGATCATCCATATCCATAGGCATGTCGCCGATATCCATCAATTCTTGCGGAGCTTCCATCTTCACTCCGAGATCGCACTCTAATTGGCTGAAATCCATCGTGTCTAGAGTCTCGAGGTCCAACTCAAGTTCCTAAAACGAAGCATCATAGATGTAACATACGTATCGTCGACAAATTTTAAAAAAGGAAGAAAATCTCTGATCAATTCCGAAGCGTTCTCTTTCTCCATAACTGGATTTACCTTAAGGTCTAAATTCGCGTTATCTGATGACGTTACTTCTTGAGGAGGTTGAGGATCGGGTGACGTTTGTTGAATAGACTGCGGGCTGAGAAGCATCGCAGTGTCCAGGTCGCCTTCGGAGGTCAACAAGTCAGTGTTGAAGGACGAAATCTCTTCCTGCTGCTGTAACTGTTGTAACGCGGTTTGCAGTTGAATAGAAAAGGTGGCCAAAGGCAAAGGAGGCGGTGGCGTTGGCGCTGGCGCCGGGGAAATCATGCAATCGCTTTGGGAAACCTCCATCGCCATTGGGCTGATCGGACTGATCGGACTGATTGGACTGATTGGACTAGCAGCGGTAAAAACCAACGAATGAGTCTGACTATCCGCAGGCGCCGTAAACACCAAATTCTGTTGGAGTTGCCTATTGGGAGTCGTTGGCGTGGCCGGATCCTGAGCAGCGCTAGGTGGTAACTCGCCATTCTTGATCAGAATCTCCAGCACGTCGTCCATCACCTGACTCTTGATGTGACTCTTTTGAACAGGCTCAATCTTCACCTGAGTGTACAAAAATCATTGAACAAAGTGGAAAAGAGACAAAATTGTCTGTCAAAGCATACAGGGTAGAGTGTTTAGAGTTAGAGTAGGAGCAAATTTGTATTGCCTTCAAATTCCACCATTCGGATACGTAAAGACAAAGAGTATTCTCACCTTCAAAAGCTTTGCAGCCTCGTCGTACTGCGGTGGCGGTGGCTTTCCATCCTCTGTGATAACAGCTTGTTGTTGCTGTTGCTGCGCTTGAGCCTGTGCCATCCAGGCGCTTATCAGCGACCCGTTCAGTTTCGTAGGCTTGGACAGGTTGAAAACTATCGCCGTAGGTATCTGCACAGTCGCGCTGTTCTTGGTCTGATTCTTCTTATTATTAATCGCAGTCAAGGTCGAAGAGTCCAGGATGGTAGTAGTGTTATTCGGCTGCGCCTGCAGAAACGCGGCTAGGCTGGCTTTCGCGTTCAGTTGTTGGAACGTAGCGTGCTGCTGCTGTTGGGTCTGATGTTGGGACTGCTGTTGATTCTGCTGCTGTTGCTGTTGCTGCTGCTGATGTTGCTGCTGCTGCTGCTGCTGCAGATGCTGCAACTGCTGCACGTGCACCGCTGCCAGCTGCCGTTGCTGCATCTTGTTCTGAATGTGTTGCTGCAGCACCAACTTCTCGGCATGAACGGTAGACGGTTGCGTTTGATGGATCTGTTGAAGCTGCTGTTGAGACTTGAGTAACTCGCGCTGCAACTCTTTTATTCGTTTCCTCTGCTCTTTGATTATGTCATCCCCTGCAACACGAACTACATCGTGAAAACACCGACGTGTGTTGCGTTCGAAAAGAATTTTTCGAATATTTCATCGCTCGCATTCGTTAAATCAGTCATACGTTCTACATCGAATCGCCGAGGAGACGCGTATAACAAAGGACACGTTCAAGTACCTGGAGGACTCGATGGATCATCGTGCTCGCTACCATGCGGCGAGTCTGTCCTTGGACTGTTCGGTTCATCCTTGACAGCGGAGCCAGGACTTTTGGCATGGGAGCTCGACTCGTCGGACGTGACTGGCCCCGGGGTGTCCATCAATATGTGGCCCATGTGCGTCACATGCGGCCCATTCGAGCTAGACGTGGAATTGCAGCTAGACGACTCCGTGAATGGCTTTAATCTCTCGATCAATTGCGGCTTTGAGCCAGAGACCGGCAAGTTTCGACGTTTCAGTTCCACTTTGAGATCACTTACTGAAACCGTGACACGTATTAGGGTGAATCGTGGTTCTCTCTGGTGCTCCGACAGAGTGGATTAATCGGCTAGTTTCCAGCCGTGCTTCGCAGATTTACCTTTCATATCCTCCAGTTTGCCCAAAGGCCTCAGGGGCGGCTGTTCCGAGGGGTTGTTGGAGGAATTCGAGGGCGCAGGACTCGGCGCGTTCACGCTGCTTCCGCTGATGCTGCCAGCGTCACTGGCGCCGCTACTGTTCAAAGACAATGGCTTTTGTGCTGCCGGTAGAATGATCTGAGGATACTAAACAAGAGAAACAAACAACACGGAATTACGCAAGGTTCGAACGGTAGGGAAATTTCGAATCCGGCCGGCAGGATAATTACATAAAACGAACGTTCGAATTGAGTAACCGCCGTGTAGTCTCGCAACTCGAGCCTGATCTTCGATTATAAACTTAGACGTAATAACGTAATTGCTATGCAAATCGTCGGGGAGAAAGTACGGCGTTAACGAGACACATCCGGCTGAGATTCGTCCGTTCGCTTCTCTGTTGCTAACGAGCGAGGAAAGTGGACGCTTTATAACATTTCTATTTGCCCGGCGATCGGTTTCTCGGGGGGGCCTCATGCCGTACCTTATGCTGCCATTCGAGCTGCCATTGGAGGAACAGCTGCTGCTGCTGGAGGAGAAGCTCGTAGCTTGTCTCGCCGGGCGGTGCCGAGCCGATGCCGGAAGTGGTGGACGACACCGAGGTCTTCTGAGCGTTTGGCGGGCCCTGGGAACAATCATCGTTCAACGTTAGTCGATATTAATCACCAGCGACGAACGAAAAGGGGCTTGGTATCCTCCGCTGGTTGGATCACCTTAATTGCTTAATCGCGAAATCATCGTGAACGATGTTCCGTCCTAAGCGACAGCTGTATACTACCCTTCCTCCGCAACCGAAAGGGCACGCGCAATTAAAAGACAAGAGACATGGCCGGTCGCGATCGTTCCCCAAAGGAGAAAAATTCCGAGTATTCGTCGCGCGGGAACGCGTGGAGGAAAAGAACTGCGGCAAAAATCGAGTTAGCGATCCGAGGAGGAGGATCGGCAACGTAGGAGAAGCCAGGGCGCAAGTGATAAATGATACATCAAGATGTTTTCTGCGCCCTCATTTGCACGCCCATTCCCGGTTCGCTTTCACACCGACCACGCCATATCCCGAATGTTTCGGGAGCGTGGCCTGGGCCTTTGGCACCTATCGCGGACTTGGCTGGCCCCCGGGCCCCTCGGCCCCCTCCACGGCCCAGCCCCGAACTGCTTGGACCCCCTTGGAACCGCTTCTTCGCCGCTCCCTGGCTTCCTCGCTCTTAGGTGCAATTAGCGCTCGAATTACTCAGAGCTAACGAGGTGGGCCCTGGGCCCCAGGCCCTTCGAGAGATCGCGAGAGTTAATCACCCGATACGATCTCCTTCTGCGTTTCTCTCTTTTCTCTTTGCTCGGATAGAAAGGGAGAGAAAGAATGGGAGAGAGTAAGAGAGAAAGGGGGAAAAGAGAGAGAAGAATTGCTTCCTCGCGGGCTACGGGAGCCGAGATTTACCGGCCGTCCGTATCCCTTTTTACTTTGCTTTTACCCCCTCTCCGTCGCCCGCTCTTACTCTTTCCTTTTCTTTCCTTTTCTTTCCTTTTCTTTCTCTTTTCTTCTTTTTTCTTCGGCCATTCTCGTCTGCTTTCTTTTCTCCCGTTTCTCCTTTTTTTCCCTCTTCGAGCTTCGTGTTCCTCTTGTTTCTTCTTTGTCTCTGCCTTCTTCTATCCATCCTCCTGTCTCCGTTTTCTCTCCCTCGCCAACTTTCCTCCCTTCTTCCACGCTTTCTCCACTTTCCGTCGTTTCGTTCTCTCCTTCTTCGTTTTCCTGTATCTCTTCTGCCAACGTCGACAGCCCGGTACCCTAGACGCCGATGACCGCGCGTCGCGGGGGCACGCAGGATCGAAAAGCGATTTGCCGATTTTTCTCCGTACGCGGAGGCGAGTCGTAAAACGTTACGCGCGTTTTTACTTTCGTACGGGCAAGTTTAACGTTTAAGTAATATATTTGCACCTTGCGGACATAAAAGCCGCGTGTTCACGCCCACCAGCCAGAAATATAAACAGAATCGAGAGTGAAAGTAGTAAACGCAACGCCGATTCCTGTTCTCCCGTGCACGTTCCGCGGTTACATCGATCCCGGGATCGTACGATGGATGTATAACGCGCGTATAATACCACGATTACTCAACGCGAAGGCCGATAATTGGCAACGACTATCCTAGTCACGTAGACTCAGCGACACAGGACGGAAAGCGTTAGTCGAGCGGCAAACGCGGAGAGACAGTAGGGGCAATCAAAGGTACAATGGAAGCAATCAATGTAACTCACTTTGTACTCGTGAAACTTGATGGTACGAGTCTTCGGTTGGCTCTTGGTCTTCGACTTCTTCCTGTTCTTATCCTTGCCGGGCGCGTCGCTCCTCTGACACGTGGAAGCGGCTATGGGGCTCGGCTGCGGCCTGGGGGTGATGGCGGCCGGCGGTGGTGCCGGTGGCGACGCTATCGAGATGTTGGAAAGGGGACTCAGGCTGGACGTGGTCGAACCCAAGGACATCGGACTCGGCGCCGGCGCCAGTGGAAGGAGGGTCGTCGATGGACCGTTTGTCTGACTCGCCTGTTAACAGAGATCGTTGCTTTTTTCACCGTGGAATCCCCGATTAATCAGCTTACATCGCTGCGCTGCCAATTTATGAGCAGCGCTTAACGTCCGACGTAAATCTATTTTTGCGCCGTCTTCCGATGCTTTTTCCACCGCTATCGACGTTCCCCGCTTATTGTCTCTAAATGTCTTTCTTTCTACCGGGGAACGCCGTTATCGTCCATCTACATCGACCGATAAATCAAGCTTCCGTCGGGGATCGCGATTTACTCGTTTCGCGGGCTGCTCACCTGCGTAGAAGCATGCTGCTGATTGTGCTGGGCCTGCTGTTGCGACTGTTGCTGCTGCTGCTGTTGCTGCTGTTGCTGCTGCTGCTGCTGCTGCTGCTGCGAACCGACCACGGTATTGCACAGCTCCGCGAACGTCTGTATCGTCGACTCGTTCGACGCCTGTTGGAACACCGGCGACGTGGACGAGACCACCACGGCACCTCCGGTAGTCGGAATACTAAGGGAGACGGTCACTATACCCGCCGAGGCAGCCGCCGTTTCGAGAACGTCCGACCGGGACTCCAGCTGCGGCGAGGGTGCACCTTCCGAACTCTGGGAATCATCCTCGAAGGTGATGTAGTGGTCCGGATGCTGAGGCTTCGTTACCTGGCCCTCGCAGGTAGCCTTGAAGGGAATGTGACCCTCTGAAGGAAAATTTTCACGTGAGAATAAGTTTCGGAGAATAAGAACGGAAAGGAGTCTGGGAAATTGCTCCCTGTCGTTCTCGGCGTTCCTATTACGAACGTCCGGGGGTTATCGATCAAGATCGCGAGAGGCAGATCGAATGGATGCGTACGCTCACCTTTGACCGCCCTCTCAATGGGCTCCTCCGTGTGGAGAATATTCTTCTGGATGAGCTCGAGCGGACCAGGTCGATGACTGAGCTGGTCGTTCAGCTGGTCGGCTAACTTGGCCTTTTTCAACATCCGTTGCCTCTCGGCCAGGCTTGGATCCACGTGACCCCCATCCTCGAGGATATGCTGCCTAACCAGCTCCTCCCGGCCTGGTCTCTGCTGGATCTTCGCCTTCAGCAGGTCACCGGTTTTCGCCCGTTCCAACTGCTTGCGCTGCTCGTGGAACGCCGGTGGTGTCTTCAATGCTGCCGGAATACCGATCCACGTTCCTTAGTTTTCCAGTAAACCGATTCTTCCCGATTTACCACGCGAGCTAGCTCCGTTTCACGGCAACACCGACTAAATATACCGTAGACGTGCCTAGTCGAGCATCTCGCGATCAAGGTACGCGATCTCGAGAGTACACTTTGACGTTGCGTTTCTGGAATTAACGCGTTCCACGCATTGGAAAATACGTTGTTAGGAGTCCCGAGTTCCCGCGAATATGTTTACCGTTCGATACGCTAACAAGGAGAGGCAAGTTCGATCGGAAGTACCGTTCCGATCGGAGCTTAATTTTAGAGCAAACAGCCTTGCCTCGCGCAGGAAATCGCTATTCCTGGGCCGTTAGAAAACAGTTTTAATTCATCCGCGTTGGGATTAAAGTCTTCTACGCGTGAGATTTTATCTGCCTCCGGTGACGCTTAAATCACGCGCGGTTTGGAATGCGACTACTTTCATCGAGCTTCTCTCGGCAGCGCGTCGATAGCGGCGCGGCGCGGCGCGGAAGAAGCTTGGCCACGCTCCGCGACGAAGGGCTCCACGATCTAATAAAAGAACCGGCCGAATGAAAAAGCACTTTCGAAGCTTTTAGGGTGTCCTCGCGGCGCATGCTGCACGCATCAATTTCCGGGACGATGGCCCTCGAAGGTCTGGCCGCGCGGCGCCATTTTGGTGTCAACGTCAAACGCCTCGTCGCATTCCTACGCGCCACTATTTCCGGACGAGCGACGCGCACAAGGCGGCCGCTTCATTGCACGGAATAAAAGCCTCGCGCCACCTACGGTGCGCCGACGTGGCAGTGGAAACACGTTGTTCGTCGTCTTACCCTCCACTCGTCCGCCAGTTCCGCCTAACCTCACTTTCCACCGTAAATACGTCACGGGACGACCTCGCGTTAGCGTCTTAGCTGGGGGTAATTTCGCGTTTGATCACTCGCGTTACGCATTTGCCCGTAGACGTGCCGTATGGTAAACTGGTATTTGGGAAAAATGCGACGGGCTCGCTTTCTCCGACGTGATCGTAAAGATAAGTCGCGTGAATCTTCGTTAACATTTGGAAGAAAGTGTAGCCGAAGTCGAGTCCGACGTAGCCACAGGATCAGAGTCGACCATTTAATCCATTAGCAGTTTATCACGGGCTGAGCGTCAAATACTATACACGGATTAATTACTAACAAGATATGAAACATATAAAACACGTTTTATTACATTTTTCTATTACACGTCAAAGTGTTTTCGAACATAAAAGAACTGGGCATTTGTTGGACCCGAATTTGTAATTTTGTTACACCCTGAAAGGGTTAAGCCTTTCCGGTTGATAGATTTCGCTCTTGGAAGTACCAGAAGGACACAACAAATTTTTCGCAGTTACTTTTCCGTATTTAGAATTTAAAGTCGACATATGGATATTAAAACACACAGAATTTGTTGAAACTGACTCGTGTTTAACCCTTTCAGTTCACAGTTCAGTTCGGTTCGCTGAAGTACCATCACTGAACGGTAGCACGCGCCAGAAATATGCACAGTGCGTGTGATTTTTGTATATTTCTGTACGTTTTTCCAAGTCTTAAATAACAGCTATGCTGAATGAAACAATCGTATACAGATTGCACTTGTATACGCATCATTTGGATGCCAGATATACAGCGCTCGTACTCACAGATCATCTCATGGATGCCGTCTATAGCGGCGCTCGAGGCGAAAGGGTTAACCCTTATCGGTCGTAAGTCACCTCTCGTGTGACAATAATACTTTGTCTCTGCGGTCGTGCGTCACGTGGGAAGTGACAAGACGGAAACCTTTCGCATATTTACCGAAATCAGCTACAACCTAGTGAGGATCGCGTATAAAAAGCTAGCATCCAATAAGGGTTAATCAGAGTACTATTGCAAAATTTTGACAACAAACGTGTCATCTCTGATCGATAACTTTGGGATTTCAAATCCTCGAAAATAATCCTCGCCTAAATTTTATTATTGCCAATTTTTTTCTTGTCATCAGCGAATGATCCAAGCGCTTGGAAGCGCTTGATAATTTCTATATCGTGCGTGAAAGGAAAAATCCGTAGCATTAATCATTGTTGCTTCTGGGGGTGCATTGTTTAACTATTTTCAGTTTCTAGTCTCGTTCGCCGTGCTACACGAGGCCCTGACTTTCATGCTGCAGAGACATCGACGGCAAAGGGTTAATACGAAAATAAGGATTTGACAGAGTCAATGAAGATTGCGTTCCTTAACCCTTGCACTTCGAGTACCACTTACAGGCAGCATCCACGAGATGACTCCTGGGTCGGACACCCCTTTTCCCGGCATCCAAATGATGCATATACAAGTTCAATTTGAATACGATTGTTTTATTCGGCACGGTTGTTATTTAACCACTTGCGCTGGAAAGACGTGTCACGCACGTCGTAATGCTTTTGTCACAGAATCGCCAACGACGTGGTATACACGTCGTTAGGCAATTGTTACAGAAACATTGGACCGTTCTGGCACACGCGTCTGTGAATTCCTTGCCAGCGCAAGTGGTTAAATGGCTCCCGATTCGTTTAAAATGATACTTCTTCCGCGATCTCTAGGGATCAGGTCTGTACCGAATCTTGGGCGATGATCGAACAGTGATATAGAGGCTTGAAAATTCATTTCACTCGAATTTCTAAGATTTATATACCGTTTTGTTGCAAAATACTGGGTTTAGGATTTTGCTAAATTCGTTTCGAATTTTTCCCTGTTCGTTCTACGATACTTTGGTTAAATGGTGGACGCGTTTGTTGTTAAGATGCAAGTGGTTAAGACTTAGGGAAACGTACAGAAATATAAAGAAACCACCGTGCATATTTCTGGCGAGCACTGTTCACATTTCCGTTCAGCGACGGTACTTCGACGGATTGAACTGCCCAAGCGAAAGGGTTAATAATTAGCGAATATACTCCTCAGCATGCGGTCCTTTCTCATTAATTGGCATGGTCCGAGTTAATTTGCACCGACGAAAATAGTACCCACGTAGTCGATTCCGAGAGAACAAAGGTGGAGCTAGGCTGAGTGGACCCCGTCTCATCTGTCTCATCCCGAGTGCCAATTTACCGAGCGTGTAAATGCATTCGCAAACGAGGTTGCACGGCGTTTCTAAAGGGCCCATAGAATCGTGGAAACGCGGAAAATCGTGGCAGGTTCCTGGATAGTATCTCGATCGTTTAACCGAGCGTCGGCATGCGGTACGAATTGGCAGCGTAACTCCGTAGTTAACGGAAGCTCGTTAGCCGCGTGCAAAATCGGTGAACCGCGAGTCTGTGAGTACTAGGAAAGACAGGGAGCGGCGAACGTAGCCGGGACTGCGTAGGAAATGCTAAAATTAACCGAACGATTCGAATCAATTAGGCCTTTCGAACAACCCCGAGCTATGGCTCGCGGCTTTTGTCTCACCCACGCGTGTTTGTTGGCGAAACTCGCCGCGGGTGTATCGATTGTAAGTGCGAGTACGTATTCGCGCGAGCCAGCTGCGACCCAATTGTCTAGTTTCTACCGAGACACGAGTAAATCAACGGTCGATGGACGTGCATGGGCTCCGACTATGCTTTGTCGTGGGGAACGTAGTCGTAAAAGCGAATGATGCCTATATCGAGTACATCCGTGAATTTTGTGCGATAAAATGCAAAACGCGTGAGATTCCTTGCTTTCAGTTCGATATTAGCACGAGATTCGCGTGCTTGAAACGCAACCTTGTGTGCACCGAAGGACCTGGTGCTCGTGACTAGGTCAGTGACGAGATTTACGCGAAATCGAAAGGAGTCAGAGTTAGGGTTAGCTAATGATCTTGGAAGCATCTCAATTTTCACGAAAGTGGGATCGTTCTGTTTCATTGCTCAAAAGTTCTTCGCATACTTCCTTTAGACTTTAATCTTTTATTCCTTTATTCGGCATCGACGAAGTTCCCGTTCCGAAGGTCTAGAGGTTTGACATCAAAGGCAACCTTTTAGCTCTAACAGCCTTTTCGCGCAAACACAAAGCCGGGATATCTAGTGATTTAATTCCCAACGCGACGTAAATAACGATCGTATTTTACGGCAATCGTACCGTTTCAGTTGCCAGCGTGCATCAACAGAGTCTCATCAAGCAAACGTTCAGACAAAGCGCAAAGGCAAACGGCACCCCTAAATCATCCGCGATTGGACGCAACAGGCGGCAGTCGTGGCATGGCAATCGGGATGCCAGATTTACGAGCCGCAATCGAACAGTCCTAATCGCGATCATCCTTGTGAAGATGTTTCGAGGACGTTGTTAGCTCGGCCTATTAAACGTCGCTAGTCGTTGGAATACGATCGACTTCTCGCGGATTCACCTACCATTCACGACAAGCGTACTCTATGAACGTTCTCTGATAATCACCCTATCTATGACGCGTGGCTCGCGAAATATTCGATTCGTTCCTGGGAAATATTCGATTTAGAACGCTAGTGATCCCTAGATACAAATCCCTAGTGCCCCGTGGATAGTAATTTCTAGTAATCCCTAGGGATACCTAGTAATTCCTAGGTGGCGATTCGTAGCGATACCTAGTACTTTCTAGCGATCTCTAGCGATCTCTAGTGATCCCTAGATAGCAGGCAATCCCTAGGGATACCTAGTAATTCCTAGACAGCGATTCCTAACGAAACTTGGTGCTCTCCAGCGATCTCTAGCGATCTCTAGTGATCCCTAGATAGCAGGTAATCCCTAGGGATACCTAGTAATTCCTAGACAGCGATTCCTAACGAAACTTGGTGCTCTCCAGCGATCTCTAGCGATCTCTAGTGATCCCTAGATAGCAGGTAACCCCTAGGGATACTTAATAATTCCTAGATGGCGATTCTTAGCGATAGCTAGTACTCTCTAGCGATCTCTTGCGATTTCTAGTGATCCCTAAATAGTAGGTAACCCCTAGGGATACTTAGTATTTCCTAGACGGCGATTCGTAGCGATACCTAGTACTCTCTAGCGATCTCTAGCGATCTCTAGCGATCTGTAGTGATCCTGGCAAACGGGTGGCGTCACGCTGTTTCTCAGACGCTGGCTCACTCGCGAAGATCGCGCGTGGGCGTGTTGTATAGCACAATAAGCGTACGCGTACGGAAAATTTCGCGTGTTATGCAACCGCTTCCACGCAAAGTCGCGATGCTACGCGACTTGGACCACTCAGTCTGGCGTTATTCGACGCTTCATCGTGTTCGCGAAAACGGTACGCTTTGTGACGTTCACGAGTGTAAGAATATTCCTCCTGAATTGTTCTGGCGGGCTATAAATACGTTCGTGACACAGCTATGGCAGAGAAAGGGGAATTCGAGAATGATTTAATAGGCGGTTCCGTTGATCGTTAAACCTTGGACTGCGAACTTGACATGTCGCTGACGGATTGCGAAATATCTCGCATTTCGCAGCGCGGCGTTTGAGTAGTGAGTGCGATGCAGTATTTAGGGGAATGCCCATAGGGAGAACGGCGTTTGAAAGCTTATGAGCAGGGGACTATATTGACACGAGTTTGCTAAGGTCGAGTCTAGATCTTGACGATTCTTTCGTCTAACTTAGATCCCAGCTCGTGTCAAATTTAGTCGAAACCTAAGCGAAATCTAGTCCAAACATAGTCCAAACCTAGTGGAACCTACTCCAAACCTAGTCCAAACCTTTTGCTAAGGTCGAAACTCGATCTTGATGATTCTTTTGTTGAACTTAAACACAAACTCGTGTCAAATTTAGTCCAAACCTAGTCCAAACCTAGCCCAAACCTAGTCCAAACTTAGTGGAACCTAGTCGAAACCTAGTTCAAATCTAGATCAAACCTAGTCGAAACTTAGTGGAACCTAGTCGAAACCTAGTTGAAACCTAGTCCAAACCTAGTCCAAACCTAGTCAAAACTTAGTGGAACCTAGTCAAACCCTAGTCGAAACCCAGTCTAAATTTTTTGCTAAAGTCGAGACTCGATCTTGACGATTCTTTCGTTCAACTTAGACACAAACTCGTGTCAAATTTAGTCCAAACCTAGTCCAAACCTAGTCCAAACCAAGTCGAAACCTAGTCGAAACCTAGTCAAAACTTAGTGGAACCTAGTCGAAACCTAATCCAAACCTACCCCAAATAAAACTCGAACCCAATCCAAATCTGGTATACTCAATTCGTAATCATTCCAACGGTGCATCATATACCCCTGTAGCCGTTGCCCCAAATCCTACGGTACCTACTGGCTCGTGTGTTTAGGAGATACCTGGGATTTTCCGCGCTGCTGTCAGGAATAATTAGAAAACAGCAAGCTACCGGGTATATAATTAGCAATAAAGCGTTCAGTTTGCAATGGGTTAAATGGCGAGATAAACTATTCGTCGCGCGCGTTATAATTAGGATTCTTTGCCGGGCGAAACGAACAGGAATTTGCAACGTGAAATTAATCGTGGTCTGTAAACAGATTTACAACGTCATCGCGGGCCACTTCCTCGAAAAAACCATTACCCGTTTGCCACGCGCGATATCTTCGACTCTTGGAAGCTGTAAATGAGTAAATCTCGCGGAACGAAATTGCGCATGATGGCTCGCATGAACGCCGGTCGAAACGGAGGGTGTCGGGCGCTGCATTTCCACCGGCTTGTGATAAACAGGGTGTATTTCGATGCGCATGGTGTCACGCATAATAATAGTTTGCTCTGTCGAAGCGAATTGTACGTAGATTCGATATTCGATGTGTCGCCTTGTCAGATTACCGGGCTGGAAGTCGATAAATTCAATCGACGAGCTATTCTGTTAAACTGCCGGCTCACTGAATTACCAGGTTATCGGATTATCCCGTGATTCCAGGCTCATTCGATCGTCGGGTTATCCGGGTACCCCATTATCGAACACTCCGGCCGTATCGCGCAATTGATAAACCTCGTTCGCCTCATCAGATTATCCGGTGTAATAATAGCGCGATACAACGCGATTATGAATAACCGATACGCGAATCACAACCGCGAATTTGCTCCATATGTACCTCCGATCATTGCTACGCTCACTCGTTCTTCCACGAATAATTATACCGCTCGTGTTTCCATATCGTCGCCATTTTATTATCCTCGATATTAAATCGCTAACGACAGCTCGACTCGCAGAGGGCAGGTACGCAGACAAGGTTCCCGTAGAATCGCCATCGTCGAAACGCAAAGATCAAGCGCGATATTAGCGGGCAATTGATCACCCGTACGGGAACACGTCAATTTAAGGTACTTTAGGAAGTCGCTCGTGTCCCAGTTACTTCCTTTTACGCGGTTGGCCGAGCCATCACGGGCAATCACGTGGTAATTAAGTTGTAAGTGGATTAATCGGCCGTTACCACGGGAAAAAAGGCGAAACATTGACGAACTCGTTAAATCTAACTCCCCGAGTTCCCTCTGGTCACGGGAAAATAAATTTCTTCCTGCGGACACGATCGTTTTCCTTCGCTTTTACTACCCAGTGAATACCAGAGCGTCCACGAATTTTTACGCTCGCACCTCTTTGTCCACTTTTGCTCGCGAGTCGCGTTCTCCAAAGGTCTAATCGAATCTAGCGCCAATTTAACGACCCGTTCGAGTGTCTACCCTGCTCCTGGCCACATTTACACGCGTTACGGTTAAATAAGGATACGTCGGAGGAATGTAATTCGACGATAAACTTGCAAATGTCGCGTGAAACGGAGTGGCCGCGAATCCGATGGAAACCACAGCGAAACTTTTATACACGGTGGATATACTTACGCGGCATGATGCCTTGCGCAACCAGCTGATTGATGGGTCGCCTTAGCATAAGCTTCACCTTCAGCGCTGTAACAGAGAAAAAGACGCGTCTTTTACAATTCCTTCTTTTCTCGTCGACGTTATCCGTCCTGTGATCTTGTACATTTACACAATCCCACGAAATACATGGCGTATCTTGGCCATCGAGCCATCGATCCTTACATTCGATTAACCCGTCCCCGTCTCACGAGCGCAGGAACTCCGTCAGGAAATGTTTCCACGGATTCCGCGCGGACGCAACCATAAACGCGTCGAAAACGAAGAGGGGGCTCCTCTCCCGTGGAAACCCGGATCGTTGCACTTTCACGAGAACCGGGGATTACCCCACGCCGCGATGATTTCCGGGGAACAGCCGCGGAATTTCAGCGGCAGGCAGCTCGTGCTATAAAAATCGGATGATCAAAGTCGATCGGTGATGGCCGCGTGGCCATTTCTCGGTAGCCAATATTTTCTTTCCGCATGCCGTCTAAGCTGTTCCATATGGCGCGACTCGGTGGCTTCGGGGCGGCCAGGGAAAAATAAGAAAACAGACCCGACTCGGGCGCAAAGTGGGGAAGATGGAAAAGACGGGATCCCTTCTTTCCAGCGGTTAATTGGACCACCGCACGCGCGTACTTCTCTCCTGCTTCCGCCGCCAATTTTGGGTCCGATAATTAAAGGGCGCCACGCAACGCGTGGCCACATAAATTACTCGGGCTTCCATTTCGTTATCATCCTCCACGACTGCACGCGAATCCCGAGATACGTGGCTCCTGATACACGCCAGCCAGGTACCAGGTGTAACGGGATTTGCGTACCGTATTGTCCCCAGCGACGTTCCTCTTCGCACCGTCGCAGTGCTACCTGCGTTTTGCGCCAGGCTGCCCGAGGAATCTCGCTCGAAACTCGTCCCTGTCGATCCACGAACGGCACACCGAGGTCAAGTGTCAGTTTCGGCTTCTTTCGTTTAGAATGGGGTGTTGAGCGTGGCAAGTCGAAGGGTATAACCGCGATCGTAAACTCGAGAGCTTTTTCGGCTTGAATCTTTCGCTGGGGTTTATTTAGCCACGACACAAGTGTACGGGTCTAAACCACGTCTTCGGTTTCCTTATCGCTCGAGCAGAAACATACCCCACGTAGGCACTTTTACGACTCCCTGGTCTCTGTGTAAATATAGGTAAGACCGCTTTTGTATCTTTTTTCCCGACCACGATACCTCGGATCTAGCTCTAAACTCGAAGAATCCCTCAGCTGTAGCCTATTCGAGGGAACAAGGAGTGCTTGTAGTTTTAGATCGTATCTAGAGGATCGTATGAACCCATGAGGAGACTTGTCAGAGTTTGAGTGACTAAGGATCGACGATATTTCGCTAACCCAATTTTAACCTTTTGATAGGGCAGAGGGACGCGTTGCTATGGCTGAGAAACACGTATATACGCCCTAGAACTGCATGTCCTAAGTTAAATGATGGACTGTTTTATGTCCTTATTGCCAACGTAGCTATGGACGAAAATCACGTTTGAAGTAAAAACAAGCTTATTAATTTTGAATGACTATCTTGGTAGCAACTTGGCCCCACGGTACGGTTTGCTCAAAACCGCTTCATCCCCAAAGGGTTAACACATTGAGCCCGGCGTCGGTCCCTGAGGACCTACGGTACCAAAATTAAAAAATAAATTTGTTGAAACACTCTAAACAAAAATATAATTTGATTTCGCGTGTATTACAAAACGTGCCGATTCTTTTGCAAAATTTCTGGCTGTCTGTCATGGTCAGTCGTCTCAAATACGGTCCAAGTGCTCGGTCGCTGTCAGCGATATCGGCACCGGATTCAACGCGGTGAGAAACCGGAAGTTCACGCTGACAGAGTCGTATACACTGGCACCTGGAAGTACCATATGTATTGGCGTACATATATGCTCGCGAAGAGAAATAAATGCACCGTGGATCTGCTGGTGACGTGCCAAGAAACAGAATCAGCGATGATCGGCGACGTGATCCGCGAGATTCAAGAGTCTGGAACGGGTTCAGCGTCCGGGACGATTGGACAGAGATTCGGCGGCGATTTGGCGGTCGGCTAATTAAGGGCCGATCACGGTGGATCGTGATTCGGGAATCTGGAGGAGCCGGCGGCCGCTCGCCGCCGGGGTTCGCAGATCAAAGGTCGACGAGGAGCACGGAGAGAGCGAGCGGCCGTGGCGTGGATCGCGGGCCCGGCTACAAATTAACACACAAAGGGCCCCCGGTTATAAATACGCGGAGGACGCGCGGGTCAGATTGCATAAATTGCCGGCGTAAGAGGAACAAAACCGCGGGCCGCATGGCCGCGCAATCTGAATTCAAAGCAGCCCGTGTCCACGAGAAAAATGTCTACCCCTTTCGGTTTATTGGCCGCGAGACTTCTTCGCCGCTTCAGGGGGATCCCTCGCGGTCAGTTTTTTCCTCCATCCACCGCGAATATCTGACTTCGACGTACCTCTGTGCCTGCAAATAATCGACCGTTTATCGTGCCTACCCCTTTCCCGTGCTGCGCTGGAATTATTAGAAGCAGCTCTTAGGGGGCACAGCGACTGGGGTCCACTGGAAGATAAAGACCCCGTCGTCGTGGATGGATCCTTTGTTTCCGATCTTCTTTCCGATAGAGTGAAACGAAATAGCAGAAACTACGACAACTGTCGATTCCAGTCGTCGCCTCGGGGCACACGGTCCTTAGGCAACAACAAGGTTATACGCTGTTAGGTCGAAAGAATATTTACATAGGGGATTACTCCTGGTAAGGAATTCGGGCTAGCACGAGCCTCGAAGCTAGGAGGCGTGGTTCTAGATAAGACGCGATGTAAACATTGTCAGGCTCGGTCAGCCTCGTGGTTAATTTCCGCTTTCCTGTTTCAGGCTCACCTCGCCAGTGGCGTGTTATTCTTCGCCGTGTTCGGACGAAATTGCTCGACGCGTGACCGTGTGACTCTTTCCTGCCTACTACCCTGCGCACCATCGGGATCATCGTAAGGTAAGTGGTTTATTATTGCTTAATTAAGCGTTAAATTTATTATACACTAGGGTTTTACGTTTATATTTAACACTTTGGATTCGGTATCGGGTCCGCAGAGACTCTGACCATTTTACGGTATTTATAACTCATTTATACGACCTCGGGGATTAAGTAGGCTATGGTAGGATTATAAAGGTAGCTGGCGATATCGCCATCATCGATTTAATAGTCTCAGGATATTTAAATACTATAAAGATAGTAGGGAAGTAATTGTTCCCGGCGAAAATAGAAGCTATAGGGTTGCTATAGTATAATAAGTCTTCCAGAGAGTTAGGGAGGTATTTATTTGTTGCTGAGAACTTGTTAAAAGTATTTTAATTTTCCGTTCGATAATTTCTCGTACTTTACATCGTTGTAGCGTGTACGAATCGACCATTCGCGACATCTGCGTCGATCTTTATCGAATTAACTAACAGGTATTAACATCCGAGGCTCTCGGTACCCAAAATAACGAGACGCGCGTTGAACGATCGCGAATACCGTATAAACTATAGCGATTACGAGGACAGACAGTCTGTTTAATTTAAAAATTCCAACGGTACCCATAGTTTACGTGCATCGGGTCAAAGGGGTTAATTTCCACGTCTCCGGTTGGCTCGGCAAGAGCAGCGTCAAACGTTCCTCGAGAACGCTATTAGAGTCCCGGTCGCGTGTTTCAAAGGCGTGAAAGGGAAATCGCACTCGTGATGGATGAAACATTAAGCCCTGTATCCCTGGCCGGTTTTGGCATTCGCGTTACGAAATGGTCGTCAACTTTGCATAATAGCTTCTCGCGTTGATCTCGCGAACGAGTCCTCGCTTATTAACCGATCAAGAACGGTACCCTGTGCCGCCATGTTGAAATTTATGCTCGCGGAGGATGGTAATTAAGATAAATAAGATGGCGATCGGAGAAAAATGCGCGATAATCCTCTATCGCCTAATGAGCATTCCATACATAGGGGATTACTCCTGGTAAGGAATTCGGGCTAGCACGAGCCTCGAAGCTAGGAGGCGTGGTTCTAGATAAGACGCGATGTAAACATTGTCAGGCTCGGTCAGCCTCGTGGTTAATTTCCGCTTTCCTGTTTCAGGCTCACCTCGCCAGTGGCGTGTTATTCTTCGCCGTGTTCGGACGAAATTGCTCGACGCGTGACCGTGTGACTCTTTCCTGCCTACTACCCTGCGCACCATCGGGATCATCGTAAGGTAAGTGGTTTATTATTGCTTAATTAAGCGTTAAATTTATTATACACTAGGGTTTTACGTTTATATTTAACACTTTGGATTCGGTATCGGGTCCGCAGAGACTCTGACCATTTTACGGTATTTATAACTCATTTATACGACCTCGGGGATTAAGTAGGCTATGGTAGGATTATAAAGGTAGCTGGCGATATCGCCATCATCGATTTAATAGTCTCAGGATATTTAAATACTATAAAGATAGTAGGGAAGTAATTGTTCCCGGCGAAAATAGAAGCTATAGGGTTGCTATAGTATAATAAGTCTTCCAGAGAGTTAGGGAGGTATTTATTTGTTGCTGAGAACTTGTTAAAAGTATTTTAATTTTCCGTTCGATAATTTCTCGTACTTTACATCGTTGTAGCGTGTACGAATCGACCATTCGCGACATCTGCGTCGATCTTTATCGAATTAACTAACAGGTATTAACATCCGAGGCTCTCGGTACCCAAAATAACGAGACGCGCGTTGAACGATCGCGAATACCGTATAAACTATAGCGATTACGAGGACAGACAGTCTGTTTAATTTAAAAATTCCAACGGTACCCATAGTTTACGTGCATCGGGTCAAAGGGGTTAATTTCCACGTCTCCGGTTGGCTCGGCAAGAGCAGCGTCAAACGTTCCTCGAGAACGCTATTAGAGTCCCGGTCGCGTGTTTCAAAGGCGTGAAAGGGAAATCGCACTCGTGATGGATGAAACATTAAGCCCTGTATCCCTGGCCGGTTTTGGCATTCGCGTTACGAAATGGTCGTCAACTTTGCATAATAGCTTCTCGCGTTGATCTCGCGAACGAGTCCTCGCTTATTAACCGATCAAGAACGGTACCCTGTGCCGCCATGTTGAAATTTATGCTCGCGGAGGATGGTAATTAAGATAAATAAGATGGCGATCGGAGAAAAATGCGCGATAATCCTCTATCGCCTAATGAGCATTCCTGATCGTATCCTCGCTATCGATTCTGACAATCACGCTTGGAACGTGCCTAACTATGCGCGCGACTGCATGTTTCTCCTGGTGACCGAGAAATTCGCGGATTGGCCATTATGCGCGTGAGTCCACGCATTCCTCGAGCTTCGCTTTCAACTAGCAAATTCGGCCAAAAAGTCTGCATCGCGTTAACACACGGAATTTAGAAACTCGTATTCCAATTTTTCTTCCGTTTACCAAATTCTTTGAATATTTTTGACTTACAGAAACTCCCATTTTGTTTATCCCGTGTCGTAAGAATGACAATCGAGAAGAAGTTAGATGGTATCGATTAGAGGCTTCAAAAATTCGACGTTTTACGTCAGTTTTTGGGTTATGTCTCAACAGACGAGGCGAATTATTATAAATAATTAGGCAGATCGGAGCGAGTGAACGAAATGAAAGAAGACAAGTGGCGGGCGAGGAATTGGGACGGACCTGAAGGTATCATGGTCCGCAGAAGACAAATCGTAACGACCAAAACGGCTACTAGACGCAGGTGCCAAAATACGCAGCGCCAAATACTCAGCCAACGTTTCTTGTATCGTTATATGGGCACAGTTTCTAATTCGGTTGCGCGTATCATCTTCGCCCGGTGGACGTTCGATGAGAAAGCCAGCGTCGCATATTTCCGTGCGTTTCTGTTAATTAGCTCGCCCTCGGTCGAGAATCGTAACAAAGGTAAGAGAGTTACGACCTGTCCGAGGCACGCGGAGCATCGAAATAAATAAACTCGGCGAACGTCTACTCGAATGGAAAGCAAACGGAAGAGTCGTCTATTCTTCGACAACTCTCGGTCTATCCAACGACGGATTCGAATTTCCCAAGACGAGGTCAAAGACGTCGCTATGGAGGCAAACAGACAGGGAAAAATGGGAATTTTTCGAAGGAACTTTTACGAAAGGGTAGATGGAAAGAGAGCAGGCTATACGGTGTAAGGGAACAGGCAACGCCCTCGGGGTACAGTCGATGAAATATCGCGGGAGGTCATCGAAAGTCAGAAAGCGGTGCGTACGCGATTCCTCCGCAAAGACGGACGTTAACGAGCGGATGGACGAGGCGGAGGTGGACAGGCCGGCGAACGATACCCTGAACGAAACGGAACGGGACAGCTCTCCCCCGGTGTCACGGTGCACGTGCATAGTTGTCCCATGTACCCGGTGGGCCGACAGCTCGCGACTCGCCGGCTCGTGGCACGGCCTGTCAGGGTGGCACGCGGATTCCAGCCATGTTTCGCATTTCTCGGAGATTTCATCGTTGTTCCCAGCCACGAAGAATGGCCGGTCAACGGTGCTAGGCGTAATCCAGCCACACTTTCCGCAGGAAAAATTCCTCACAAAGTGACCGGCCATGTTTCGGCTCAGTGTCGATAGAATCTACACGTGGCTCTTCGAATTAACGGGACGGAAGATTTAATTACAGTACCTTGACAATTGACCGACGATCGCCAATCTGACCTGGCGGAATCTGGTCAAAGTTGCAAGATTTACCTGATCTCTTCGAAAATTCTTCCAAATTTTGCACGTTCCCCTTCATAGAATTTAGAAATTTATTTTTCACGAATAAGACTGGAGTCTAGTTGTCTATTCTATGAAAATAATTCAGAGAAATGGCGATGTCAGCGATCAGCCAATTTCCAAGGCACTACTATTATACTACTTGGTATAATTGGACTAATCACGGAATGAACACTGGAGATGTCTCATGATCCCTGTACGTTATATCAACGGTACATTTTTCGCAATATTTCACAACTCAACGTGTCCCATGACACATCAAATTGCTCTCGACTTAGATTTTCACCTTGAGATCGTAAACACGTACTCGCGACCCGTTTCAACGTTCAGTGTCTGATCCATCGGGCGTCGATCAGCCTTCCCACACGTGCACGCGTGATGGGAAACGAGGGAACCGCTTATTTTTCCAGGATTTCGCGCGGAGAATGCCGGGGATGCTCAGGGACGCCGGTTCGTCCGTGTTAATTGCGCGGTTTACGGGGGTTCGATGCGGCTGCAACTTACGGGAGCTACACTCCATAAGCATTTACGCAATGCATAGAATGCAAATTCGCTCGGTGCATTCCT
>NW_016909734.1:921328-954156 GCF_001483705.2 Eufriesea mexicana
TCCTGCCAAGTGAATCCACCGGCCGCGTTGCTTACGCCACCGCGCACCTCTTCGATGGTGATCGTTCCGGCGGACGCTGTTATATGCACTACCTGTCGGGTATAGGTCGTGCAGATTCTGTCATCGCCTTCGCATCGGTAACTTTGTAGTTCGAGTCCACTCTATGTAGAATCTTGGAATATCAAGTAGGGATCTGATCGTCCGTTTCGTTTCACGACAGTTCAACGTCGTTGGAATATTTCCGCTTCTATGGTATTTCCTCTTCGCGTTTCATGTCCGTTTTATGGCATGCCAGTTATCGTGCTTCCAATTATTCTTCAAATTTCTCTTGATACGATCTAGTCAAATGTTTTTCTTATTGGTGGAATTATTATTTCTTCGGGGAATTGAAATTCTTTGGGTAGTGGGATGTTTCATGAAAATCCCTTATAGTTCAGAGTGCTTTTTTGAATGTTAGTACTTTTCCAAGTCTCGATTAACCCCTTGGCTACTACGGGCGTCTATAGGCGCTTAGAAATTTTGCGTTTGTGACACGGAGGGCGCCTATAGACGCTCGGCGTAGTTTAGCTTTCTGACACGGAGGGCGCTTCTTTTCACAAAAATGGCGCACATCGTATCTCAATTTCTACAGTTCGGCCGCTACGTATCAAAATCTGCCGTAGTAAAGAGGTTAAGTGACCCTAATCACAATTTCTACAGTTCGGCCGCTACGTATCAAAATCTGCCGTAGTAAAGAGGTTAAGTGACCCTAGGAAGATTAAATTTGAAAAGGTAGTCTGCATAACAATAGGTTACCATCCAATTTCTGTTTAACACTCAGGAACGTCCACATAGTAGCTAGGTACACTGTTGAAAGATGACATACTGACTGATCACAGTCACCCATAGAATTATTAGAGCACAGAATACTTCGAAACTCGCGAAAATTAATTAAAACGCGTCAATGAAAAAATATCCGATCTTTCATCCCTTAAGGAACTCTAGAGGTGTATTTGGTAGTGGACAAAGGTCCATGCAAGTGTAATTTTGTTACATAAACAGTCCTCCAGTTGTGTCAGTCTATCATGGTAGAACACCGCGGAGAATTTTCATAAGAAAATCATAAAATTCAATAAACTCGGTTGTTTACACGGGATCTCTGCGTGGAACGATCACCTCCGACGCGAGGCTTTTACAAATGACCGTTTTCGCTGGACACGGCCAAGTCAATCATCGTCGGCGACGCGATTGGACAATCTCGATCGGGAGAGTGATCGGGAATCGCGGCGTTTTTGAAATTGAAAAGCGCAACGACGTCCATGAAAGTTGCTGCAGCCTGGAGCGGCACCGCCAAATACGTCTGCTCGAACGAGGGAGAAAGATTACGATCATTAAGCGCGTCATTACCAGACGTAAATTAGAGTGGTTAAGAGTAATTACGCGCGAGAGAGCCGGCAGAACGCTGACACAGCTGTCGATCGGAGTTAAACCTTCTGCCGGGGGAATTAATTCGTGCTGTCGCATAAACTGTGTTGCACCCGTTGAAATTCAATGCCCACGAGGCCCGTACGTTCTCGTACGCGTGAAAGGGGGCGCCTTTCGATCCGCCTCGGGTCCGCCTTGGCCAAGTCCGGTACGTTTCGAGGATCCCTGGCAAACGAGCTTTTATATTTACAACTTGATTCCCGAGTCCCCTCCGTTAATCCTTCGCTAATCCTCCGTTAATTCTCCGATGTAAATCGCGATTCTCAGTTAGATCCGTAGAAACGGACAACATCTCCTCGATACACCCGAGATCTAACGATGACAGGTTCGTAAAGTTTCTCCGTGGGAGATTAAGCTTGCTGAAAATAGCCCGAGGACTCGCGTCGATAAATCATCTTAAACGCTCCTAATACCCCAAACGAATTTAGACGTTAGCGGGCGTGATCCGCCGTAAAAGCGGATTATCGGATCGCAAGGTTGTACCGGAAGCAGCGAGTCAGTTTCGAAAACCGTTCGGGGTAGAAAATTTTCGAGCAGCAACTTGTCGCCGGGTTTACGAGCTTCCTTCGCGCCGGTTGTTTTACGACGGGACACAGCGCGAGATAAATCAAACCGACAGGAATCCTAAGCACGGCGTTAAAGCGTTAAGGAGTTCCAGAAGAGGCGAGATTTCTCCCGGCGATCCCATAAATATCGCGGTTTTGCGCCACTTTGACCCCGATTTTCGGCGCGCGTCCCCGACGATTAATCTTACAAATCGCCGCCACACGCTCCGCTCGCGGTTCCGCGAGGAAAAGGAATTGGCTCGCGCGACCAGCGACAGTTTTACGGGTGATCGGAGGGGCCAGGCCCGCAGCGAGGGAACGCGGGTACCGGGCCACGACTGCCGGGGAAAAAATACCTCGCGGCATGGAAAAGGTCGCGCGCGGCAGATTTACTGGATCGATAAATCGCTGGAGTGGCAAGTGACGGATTTTAGAGGCTGTTTTGACCACATTGTAGCCGGGTTGCTTCCAGATTTATGTCACGCTTGACGAGCCTATCGTGAATTATCCCGCGGCCGACTGGGAGTAATTTTAAAGTGCGTTAATCGCCGTTTTACGACGGTCTATTTGCGCCCACGTTGGAATCTACGAGAGGTCGACGCGAAATGGGGATTAAAGAGAGGATAGGAGGAGAATTTAGCTGTTTCGAGGATTATTAATCGTAGGTTAGACAGGAAGTGGAAAACCGCGAGGCGACTCATCGAAAGGGGTCAGGCGTTTCCGGGACAGCTTGACGGAAGTCGGGCGGCCATCGCGGACACGAAAAGGGGAGCACGTGAGCGGCATAAGACACGCGTAAGTTGGCCAGAATCGCGGGGGTGATCCAATAATACGGCAGCTTTGGGTATAAATAAAGCCTCTAGGCCCCGGAGATCGCGTCAGAAGTCTTGTCGCTTCTCTCGTACATTCTTCTATCCTTTACACGTCCTTCCGCAGTTCCTTCTTACGTTTCGACTATTTCTAGCCGTAAAACAGACACTGTTCGTTCCTCCATCGCGAAACGAAACGACTCGAGCGAATACGCAGGTCGTAAAGCGACTTTATTTCCGTGAAATATCCCACTCGGACGACGTCTCGATCCGCCATTGGTGAATCGCGGGATCTCGGACAATTATATATCGGTCTCGCTGCTCTTAATAGTCTTGTTTTCAAACGTGACCTTTTCGAAATAGAAACTTTCACGATTATTCATCTTGTCCCCGATCGTTTGTGCAAAAGAATTCGAAAACACGCGCGCGGCGTGCCAGAGCGGCATAAAACGATCCACTTAATCATCCGAACGACAGGAGAGCGTGTTTTGTCTCGCGGAGAGAATCTTTTTCCTCAAAGCAACTTCGAGTCGCGAATAAACTCACGGGAAAACGATCTATTTCCAAATCCGACGTGTCCCGACGCGAGTTCGGCTAGCTGTTATTTCGAATGAACTTTCTTCGTAGGCCATTCGTTAAATCGGCCATAACGCGACCCGGACTTGCAAAACAAATATAATTCCTCGGAAGAATGCGAGACGCGTGGTAGAAGTGTAACGAAAAGCGCGTTTTGATTTACTCGCTGGCCATAACGAACGCCCTGTTTTCTTAGACAACCGGCTACCACGCGAGCAGAAGAAGCGACGATAATCGGGTAATTTCGAAATCTAAAAAAAGTCAGAAGTACCGAAAAAAAAGAAAAAGAAAAAAGAAAATAAGAACGCGTGTACGTGCTCGAAGAGAGGTCCATAAAGTTACAAGCGTCGGAAAGAAACGAGGAGAGGCTTTAGAGAAAATTGACTGCTCTCCTGAGTCTGGCCTCCTCCGACCCACGGATGGAATATGATTTACGCGGCAATGAGAAACGGGAATAAAAACAACGGCGTTTGTTTAGAAAATAATCGTATGCCCAGATGGAATGCCGCGCACGCGCGTCGGGACAGGTGGACGCTTTCTAAGCCAATTACGCGTATCCCTTGTTTTGCTAAGCCACGATTAATCGAGTCGACTCGAGCGCCGCCACTCGGCGTAAAGTATCGCGATGCAAATGGCGCTCTGGACAAACATTAACGCGTTGATATGATAAATGTCAACGCGTTATGGCGACCGTTCTAGGCGGCTCTGAGTGGCTCCGATTGCCACTATTACGACGATCGGGTCGTTCCTTCTCGAAGATGGAGAATCATCTCGTGAACGAAGGAACGAGCACGCTGTTTGGAGAAAGTTCGGCGAATCGTTGTATCGAGAACGATTTCGCGTCACCGGTAGACTAATTAGAATTCGAGTCAACGCGTGGCGAATTTATCGTTGGCTGAATTTTTCAGCGGCGCATTTCCCGCCATTGTTCGCGACCGGTTGCACGCACAGTTGGCCGGCGAACGCGTGGCTAAGCTTGCGTCAAGCCGCCGGTTTCTATGCGGCGATAAGAGGCTTCTGGTTTGGCTTCTAAAAGCGGCCCCTAATACCCTCGGATGCCAATAATTTATCATTTCTTTGCAAAATCGAAACGAACGAAGCGACGTCCCCGTATTCCAGTTCCTCCTCCATCATGTTTATTCACCGCTTTTCATTTCGCTATCGCGTACAAGTTCCATCCGCTGAACGGTATCAAGGAAGAGACGTCGCTCCCTTACGAACGATAATAAATAACACCGCACCGGGGCCGGTTATGCTCAACCGTTTCACCGTCGGCTATCTGAATTGATGGCACGAGAATTGATGATGCTTCGAAGACACCGAGTTGCTCGACTTCCCTGTTACTCCCTTGTAACAGATCGTTCCACCGCGGCAAATCCACGGCAACCGCTACGCCGCAGTTGCAAAAGGAACAATGGCCAACAACCCCTAACCATACGACGAAACTCCTATCCGCGGTAATCTCTCGCAAACGTGTCTGCTGGTCGAGCAATTAGACGCGCGAGCGGGACAGATCGTAAATCATGCTTCCATGCAACTCGTTTCGAGTAAAAGCTAGTCATCCCGAGGACAGCGGGTCACCGATCAAATTCACCCGGGGGACAAATGTCCAGTGTTGCGAGTTTTAGACCCCTGTGTGCCCGAGCTCAGCCGAGCCTCTTTGCGTCTCTGGCAGCGATAACGCGATCAATCTCATCGCAGCAGCTCGCCCACCTAGCCTGGGACGCTATCATCGTGGTGGACGATCTCGCGAGTGAGCCGTGTGCTCAGCCACGAGAACGCGATTCGCTTTTATAGGCGAGCTGCACACACCGACGTACCCTCGTGTACATTAGCTGTACGCGAGCTTTAACGCGGCGTTAGCACGCTCCGCCTACCGGCTACGCCTTCTAATCGATGTACGCACTTGTCTTTCGTAATGCTTCTCCTTCTGCCCGGTCTCGCCAGCTTGGCGAACTCCTCCGCGTTTCTTTCCCCCGTGCACCGGGGAAACTCTCATACCGTTCCGCCATCCGTGTTTTTTTCCTGCGACCGCGTTCCACCCTGGTGGCCCGGGCCCAGACGAGTTAAATGGGAAGCGTTTACGCAAACGGGCCGAGGAAGTGCTGCTTCGACTTGGCCGATTCCACGCCAGACGTCAGATTCGGTGCTTGAGTCTCTTATATATGTCTTTTTTCCTCTTCCTCTTTCTCTTTTTTACACCTTTTTCTTCACCTTTTTCCTCCATCTTCGTGCACCTCGGACGTTAGAAGACGCTGGCAGGTTATCGGAGGGGTAGATTTCGAGAGATTCGATAAGGTTTCTAGGTAAGATTTGTGGCCGGATTACCAGCCGAAGAACCTCGTTAGTATGCGTGTCGAGTCGGCGAGGAACTCGCGGGTTTCACGCTGGTTATAGCTTTTATAACGCTGGAAATTACGCGATTCGCGTTTCTTTGTTTTCGCAAAAAACCTCGGGAACTCGGCTTTTCGTAGAAAGCGTCTGCGTCTCTCTTTCTCTCTGCCCCTCTCTCTCTCTCTCTCTCTCTCTGACACACTCTGTGCGAGCTAGGAAACAGCGAGAAACTCGGTATATCGCGAGTCTTCGTCTTTCCGTTCACCGGTTACGAGCGACCCACGCAAAAAGCCGGGGACTCGCGGCGGGTTCGACGAGGAAAAGCGAGTTTCGTCGAACGAGTCTCTGTCGGGAAAGTATCAATTCTCGTGTCGTAAATGCGTCAGCCCGAACGAAATTGTCTCAGCGACACCTACGTCGACGAAGGGTTAATTAAACGTGGCGTGGCGCGGGGCCCCTGTGCGAGACGCGGTGGCAAAAAGTCAAGCGCGAGGCTGTACGATCGCGAAACATCTCGACTCGCTTCGCAGAAAAGAGGCAAAAACGGGACGAAACCGCGCGCGAAAGAAGCAAGAACGAGGCAGAAGTAGTGGAACAAGAAGAAGAAGACGAAGAAGAAGAAGAGAAGGAAGAAGAAGAAGAAGAAGAAGTGGCAACGGCAGCAGTCGAGTGGAAAGCAACGAGTAGTCTGGCAATAGGTGTGTGGCGGCGACGGGGTTGGGGTCGGGGAGGAGGAGGACACCCGCCGATTGATATAACGCTACGATTTGCGTAATATACGCTCACTCGTAAAGCTCCCGGTGATTTATCCCGGTAAATAAATAGATTTCGGTGTTGTTAACCCCGTTTCCAGTGGGGAAGGGGCTACGCGGCCGAGGATCAGGCACCGGGCACGCGTGTGTTACACGCTCTCGGCGGCGTGCAGCCGCGTTCGGCATGCGTTCAGGCCGATATACATACGTGCGTGCACGCACGCGTGTGGTGCAACGTCCTGTGGGTCGTAGGAGGAACGGAAAGAAACCGAGGGATTAAAAATACTGGAGGAGGCTGCGCGCTAGTGCGCGCGACCGAGGAAAAAGGCATCGATGAACACAGTGCGCGAGAGAGAGAGAAAGGCAACGAATCGGGGAAAGGAAAATAAAAAGAGAGGGAGAGGGAAAACAAGAAAGGTACGCGGAGGGATCGCGATATTTCAGAATTTCGGGGAGAATTTACGAGCGGCAGACGTCACGGCGATGACTCGTACGACTCTGAGCACGGATTCTGGAAAATGGCGCGCCACCGGTGGGATCATCGAGCGTTCCCGATCCGACATCCTTAATTGCCTTCCAGGCGAAACAACGGATTACGAGGCCGCGCTTTTTCGAGATGCACGCGCGCCCTCGCGGACGATGGTCGGCGCTGACGTTTATGCGTCCGTTTACAAATGATCGCCGGTAATTGGTCGCTTTGCAGACGCTTCTCCCTCGGGGGTTCCGCGGAGCACGAGGGGGGACGCAACTGCGACGTAAAATTCCCGGTCGAAGCGGGTTCGAGCTTCGTAATTTCCTCGGAAGCTGTTCGCCGTCTTTTATTAGATACGCGTTGCGGAAACTCGCGGTTCAACGTCCGCGTAGTTGGGTTCCTCGGCTTCTTTTCTAAACTATAAACACGTTTTAATTCCTCCGAAGACTGAGAGGGGAAGACCGATTCGTCAACGTCGTCACCCCCCCGGATACGAATTATCGAGATATTTTCGTGGAACCGAAACTCGGACACGATTCCGCGGGGTATTCGAGGTCGTCTAAGCGAGGCCGAATAATCGCCGGTAGACAGAGCGAACTGCTGTTACCTGTGTTATGGTAATTACTACACGTGTAAGCCGGTCGACACCGGTGTCCGGCTCATTGGCATTGTTTCAAGCGTATTGTCGTTCGTTTACTATCGTGCCGGTAAATCAACGTTTTTACGCGGCACGCACCTGCCATTAGCGGCCGGCGTGTTCGTGCGTTGATACACACGGGGCTGTTGAACGGGCGAAAGTTGGCCCGAACGCATATTAATCGGCGAGTCACGCGAAACGAATCGACGGAAAGCGTCCCGTGTAGCTATATGTTACGCGGGACGCGAACAAATGCTGGCTCGCGAGCCAGCCAGAGGTTTTCACTCGGGTAATTAGTCGATTACCCTTCACGGCCACCGCGAGTCGCTTCCCGTGTCCAGCTTTTTCATAACCGGCGGTGTCGTTGCGTTTAACGGGGACCATTTGCTTCCGCGGAACCAAGGATTTCGGCGTCTTTAATAATCCGAGATGCCAGCGCCGCCCCGGCCATCAGCGGACCGCCATTGGCGACCAAGAAAACGGCTGTATCGGGGAGCAGAGGTACGAGCGTACCTCGAATGGCCGATGTTTTTCAAGCGTGCCCGGGGACCGAAAATAACGCCCGAGAATCGGAGTGTCTCGTTTGCGTCTGATTCTCGAAGACGGTCGACTCGATGAGCCGTTTTATTCTTGGCCCGGCTGAACATCGCGCTGGAAAAACACCGTAAAAACGACAGGTATATTACAGGGGAAACACAATACGGTCGCTTAAATATACGCGAGGACGGAGGCGACGAAAACGAAGTTTACGCTTTTATCCTTCATCCTAAATGAGTGAATCATCCCCGTGAAAACGGGAACAGAGCTGCTTACTCGTTTCTCCAGTCGTTTAAACGAGAATTTCGGTACCGAGGCGATGCACACCGGTCTCGCGCCACTCCCCCCGCCATCTCTGAATCATCGTCGCGGCGAATTTATGCGGCTCGCGATTACGCGAAACGCAGCCAAGTGGTTCCTTTAATCGCGCGGCCAGGCTTCCACCGAAGCCGAGGAAAACACGCTTCGTAAACGCGCCTTTGTATGCATCCAGTACACCCACGTGCCTACTTAACCTCGCCCCCTCTCGTCCCCCCGCGACGCGGACGGCAACGTGGATGCTGGCTGCCATCCCTCCAGGTGAAACCGTTTCCTGTGTCGCAAGCCGCGTCTCTCTCCTCAGAAACCTTCCTCTCCTCTCGCTTTTCTTTTCTTCTCTCCCCCGTTCTCTCCGTCGCGCGAGCATACATAACTCGCGCGTATCGTATTTCCCGGCGTATCGTCGTGTATCGCCGCTCTTTTCTTCCCTTCCATCTCGCGCCTTTCTCCTGTCATTGCGCAACCTCTCTCTCTCTCTCTCTCTCTCTCTCTCTCTCTCTCTCTCTCCTCGTTTACCCTCCTGCACATTTGCCCCCTCTCCGGGGGCCGATAAGCACGGACGGAGTGCAAGTTCGCGAACGGCTGCAGCAGACCCGAAATCCCACCGTTCCGCGTTAATTACACCGCTTTATCGCGTCCGGGCCGTTTTCCCTTGCGACACACACGCGAAGCGACGATTTCTCTCGCCTCCTCCCTGTCGCTCGTCCTCCCGCTCGTCTTCCAGCCCCGCGTCCTCCGATCTCCTCGTCTTCTTTCTCTCGCGGCGCGGTAATATATCTGGCCAGCGTGGGCGGCCCACGTGGGTTTGACAGCTAAGCCCACGGAAACTGGTTACACCCACAAGCGCGCAGGTCGCGCCGCGCCGGGAAGAGGCACACGCCAGGTAGGCGCGTTCGCCGCGTCGTCGCTGACACGGCCGATCTTCCCTCGGCTCCGGACACGTGGCATCCAGCCCCACCGCGGACGCCGCTTTTAACGAGTTCCAGCTTTATAGGCCGTCGCCGATTTCTGAAATTCCGCCCCTTCGTTCGGGACACTTAGAATTCGCAGTGACGATAGACCAACTTCCGTCGGAGATTAGACGCGGGTTCACAGTCGAATCCGGAGGATTGACAGAGTCTTGGGTAGCCAAGTGTGTTCCAGAGAGCGTAGGTATTTTGGAGGTTCGAGGTTTACGAGCATCGCGTTGGATAACGTCGGGATTTTATCTCATGGCGGATCGAGAATCACGGAGTCGTTGCTCGGTATGGTTCGTCGATAGTCTGGCATTTATCGTCTTCTTTCACTTAACGCCGATGCTCGCGAATTACACACCGCGTCGCGGTAAACATAGCAATCCCGGCTCGTGCATCGCCGTTCGCATCGACTTTATCGTCCCATATAACTCCGCGGTACCCCGTGTGTTTAGGGAACCCGTTCTCCATCGAACCTCCGCGCTCGTTTGCCCGTCTAATAAAGGAAACTGATACTTCTCCCGGCGTTACGCCGCGGTGGCGGCGATGGGGCCTCGCACGCGACGACCTTCGCCTCTGGCATTTTCCTCTTCGGGGAACGCTCGCGTTTCGCGTTTGATGGACGACTCCGTTAACGGATTTCGGGAATCGCGAGACGGTGGAGAGAATCGGGAATGGAAGGAACGCGAAGGGAACGCGAGGGCAACGCGTCGGCACGAAAACGACACCCGGCCGGTCGGTGTTGCGCGATCGGGATAGAAAAACGGCGTTGGCAGCGAGCCGCGTGGGCAAGCTGGCGTGTCTAATAAACATAAAGGAGGCAGACTCCGTCGTTACCCGCGTTTCCTTTTTTCCCTCGCTCTGCCGTCTCTCTTTCGCTCGGTCTCGCTCCCTCCCGGCGTTTCTTCGACTGCCCGTTTCGACCACCACCTCTCCCCCGGCCGCACCCTGTCCCTCCTCCATCGTGCCACCGCGTCGAGCACACCTTCGCGGACAATTAATTTACCTCACGGCGTAGCCCGGAGTCTCGCGAGCTTACAGGCGTAGTTTGCGGCCGGCCGTCCAGAAATGGAGTTGGTTTCGCCGGTTAAGATACGATCGTATACGTACGAGCACACATCCTCGCCGGTAGCGTTGAGAAAAACGCCATAACTTCGAGTCGTATATGGCGGCAATGCACAGGTGCATGCCACCGTGCATCTACCCCCCTCTGGGCCCCGCTCCCTTCGCCGCCGTCGCCACCACCACGCACCATCGTCGCCACCACTCGGCCATCCGCAGCACCCCTTCTTCGTGGACCCTTCCTCTCCTCGACCCCGGCCAGTCGAGTCCACTCCACTCGATCGAACGTGCGCGTAGAATGTCAATTGTTTCTCTCTGCCCTCTCTCTCCAACCACTCCCCCTGCTCCCACCTGCCCGACGCCTCCCGTTGCTTGTTTTCTTCGCTTCTTTTCCGTCTGTTTTTCGCGCGCTCCGGCGCTCTCCGTTTCTCTCCCTCTCTCTCACTCTCTCTCTTTCGAGCGGACACCGCGTCCGCGGTGACGGGCGCGCACACCGTTCGCCGTCTCTCTCGCGCCGCAGCGAGATCGTAGGAAGACTGAGACGGTTTGGGAGTGAACGGCGAAAATGGTGGAAAACGGAGCGGTCTTAGCGGGTTTGTCGGATTCAGCAGGCTCGAAGGACGCGAAGGCTGCCCGCGTTAGGGTTTCTTAACGGGCTTGGGAATGAGCGTTATTGCGCGACACTCTCTTCGGTTTCTTTGCAACTCGTCGACAGTCTGCGCGATGTTTTCCATCATCGTACGTACACGTTTACGTCCTTTGCGTTTCGCCCTTCCACGAATCTTCCTCTTCGTTTCATCGATATTAGAATCAACACCCTTTCCGGCTGCCCCCCGATCTATCGTCCATCGTAATTTCGATCGTTCCATCGTGGACGATACCAAAGCCATCGCGCGAACGCTCTCCGCGTTCCGTCTCACTCTCTCTCTCTCTCTCTCTCCCTCTCTCTCTCTCTCCATCGGCGGAGACCCGGTTGGCGGTGGATATCGCGAATCCGGTGTTCCCTGCCGCTCGCTCGACGTCCTTTACCCCTTCTATTATCCTCTCTCCCTGACGGGCCGCGGCCGGTGCCATTGCTCGGTTGCCAAAGACGAGTGGTAACGAGCCGGTAAAAAATAATTAGTATGTCCGTCGACTCGGTGCTTCTAGAAATAGACCGGTCCGCATAATCATCCGCCGATTCCGAGACCGCTTTGGAAACCTGCCGGCGGCTTTGCGAGCTCTCGAGGTGATACCACACGCCGCGGCCTCGTCGATGTGGTGGACCGGAGCGCTCGCGCGCGGGCCCTCGCGCGGACTCGCCGCGCGGCTACGCGAGGGAATTCGCGAGATAAGAGCGCGTAACACCGGTGACGCGAGCTCGTTATATCACGCGTCGCTGTGCGCGCGACACCCGGCTGACGTTTATTAGCCGACCATCGAGATAACGATCTCTTATTAGCCGAGAGATGGAGCGATCGAACGGGAAGAGCCGCGATCGCGGCGACCCTGCCTTCTCGCGCTAAATTACCACCCTTTTCGAGCGTTTCTTCCTGCTCCTTTTTGTCCTCGCAAGACCGGACGACGCGTGGACGCGCTGTCGCGTGCGTTTAATAACGGTAATAATTACGACGTCTTTGTCGTGACACGCTGGTGGGTAGATCGAGTGGAAAGTCGATAGTACAAACACGCAGCGTGTGGTCCACGGACGATTACCTCCCGTCCGTTTTTCCCGTCAACCGCGCGAGCCATCCAGGACTCTAGCGTTCGCGGTATCCGATCCTCGTTATCGCCGGCTGCATCGGACGTACGCGCGAAAATCATTGGAAGAACGCGCGACAGGGACGAAGACCTGGGCGAGTCGGGGGGCAGAGGCAACGCGGAGGTTGTCGAGAGGCGCGGAGGATCCGCGGACAAGCGGCTTCATCGCGAGGCAGGAAGGTGGAACGCGAGAGGCAACGAAAGACGCGCGCGTGTCGCGTAGACGGCGACTCTGCTTCTCTCTTTCTCCCGGCGGGCTTTCTCTCCGATTCGCTCGCGCTCGCGGCACGCGGTGAGAGTTGAATTTATGAATGAACGAGCGAAGGGCGAGCGTGGGCTCGCCCACGCGCTTTATCATAATCGGAACCTCCGGCCTAGTCACGCCTGCCATAACTGCCTAGGCATAGAGCAAGGTTGCGCGTGAAGCGTTCGCGTGCTCCTAACGCTTCGGGCCCGATGGATGAATGGAACCGCGACCCATTCACCGGGTTATGCGATTGCGAAACCACCCTTCCCCGGGGGATCGAGCATCCAGCCGTTGCTATTCTAATTTATTCCCGAGTCGGAGGTGTCGTGGCCGGGGATTGCGCAAGCCGACGCGTGTCGTCGCGCGATACGCTTCGCGTTGGACAGTCGAGTCGTTCTCGGCGAGTGGTCCCGCTCGAGAGCTGGCTCGTGCCCTTCCTGGACTCGTTTCACCGGCACGGGTAATTGCGATAGACCGCGAAGAAGCGCTCGTGAATGAACGAAGGGCACGCGTGGGCCGTGACAACCTACGACGAGCTTCGCTGATGAAATCGATGCTACCGATCCGGCTATTGCGACGTTGTTTTCTTTGAAATCGTGTCGCTCGAGCCGAGATCCCCGGCCATTCATGATTCCGACGTTAGGCACGCTCGAAAGGGTCGTTTACAAATAGGAATAGCTGCAAGTTTCTTAACTACATTCCACCGGGATACTGGCTATAAATCGTTATAGCCGAGGCGTTCTCTCCTTTTCCCTGTATCCCTCCGTACCTTCGTTTTTAACGATCGAATCGGCAAAGTGCGCGCGCTGGGAGTGGAGGATGCAGGGAGGTACCGAGTTGCATCACGCTCGATCGATCCGAAACTGCATAAAATCACGGCATTTGAATATTCACGTGGGTGTTCGGTGATTTACACACGGACGAGTCTAATTTTACGCCGAAGGTCGAGCCGCCATCTTTCAATTGCTTCCACGAGATAATCGATTGCGACACGTCGCGAAATCACCCCGGATCGATCGTCCACTCGCGTCTTTTATTTCCTCGCGACGCACCGGTTTCCCTGATCGGGAAACGCGAAACGAGAGTGGACGATATCTCTTCGAAATATACTTCTGCGAGTTACGTGAAGCACAGAGGGGATATATCTCGGAGAGGAAAACTTCAATTACGAATGACGGAAGAAATCCTATTCCCTGGATTTTCTTCGCCGAGGAACCACGAGCTGACAGCCGAACGCGCGGAGGATGAATAATCCATGGAGCACGCTTCGAGACAATGTACGCGTCCCACACAGGAATTTCAGGTGTTTCGACTAACGAGCGATTTGCATGAAACAACGAGGACGCCCGGCCACGGGGAACCGGGGCGAACCAGTTTCGAATCGGTCCGGAATACATTCGTAACTCTTTAAACGCGCGTAACCCGACAGGCTCGGTCTCGCGCGAGGCCCCCCTTTGTTCCTCGTTCCTCATTCTCCATACGGTCGAGCGAAAATACGCTAATTACGGTTTGAAACTCCCGCGTTACGACCCTTGCCTCGAGACGTTCCATTACCAACTCGCTCCGGCTGCGTTCGGAGGCATCTCGTAATTACGCCGATCACCATCGCTCGATACCATCTTATTCGGTTTACCCAAGTGCCTGGCTGCGCTGCAACGAAAAGCGGTTCTCCGGCCAAATGCTACCGACTCAACGAGTTCGACGCTTCTCGAACAATAGAAATCGCGCGAGTACTCTACGTTCTCTAGCAAGTTTCGTGTAACACGGTATTACCGATCACGAAGCGTTACGTTATAACGTAAATTAAAATTTGTTCGGGGGTGCAATGGGCCTATAGATGACACAGATAAGGGAATTACGCGTGGAAGAAGATTGAGAAACCCTGGAGTAAGACCAGAAGACGCTGTCTGTCATCCAAGTAGTAGCGACTTATCCGAGAATATTCGAACCGGTAATTCGTGGCTCATTTCCGCCATTCTCTCTCTTTCTCGCTATTCACCGTGAATGCAACTTTTTGCAAAGGACGTTGCACCGATTTTCCCCGGTTTCCCGCGAGCGTACCGAGACTCCCGTCGAGCAGCGCGTTCCAAGGAACGCATCTATCGTCGACAATTATCGCAAGCACCGACAGGTGGATGGGATTGCAACGCGGAAAGGGAACAACGGGGCAGAAAAAGAGCGGTGAACATTTCCTCCGTCGGAGTTACGCGAATTGTTCTGTCAGTAGACAGTTTAATCCTTTCGTCACGGTCTCGATGCGTGGCTAGACCCCTAGGATTCCGCACGAAAATCAACGGCGGACTCTGCCGGCGCATCGAGGTACTACGGGCGACGCGTTTCGCACGGAGGACGTTCGACGTCTCGCGATTTATCTCTACACCGTCAACAGTCGCGTTTAACGACGCAAAAAGGTGAATTACGCAACGATGGTAATACGTGCGAGGTTTCTGATTTGCAAAGGAAAAAATAGACTGCTGAAACGTTACCTTTGTCGCGCTTGATGCGTCTGCAAATGGCGCACATGCGACGCCCGCAGTGCTGCCTCTCGGGCTTCTGCTCCGTGTCCAAGGTAACCATGATTGATGGATATTTTCTAATAAATAACCTCTTTCTTCCGTATACGTATGGATATATATATATATTACGTATACATATATATATATATATATATATATGTGTGTGTGTGTGTGTGTGTGTATATATTACTATGCGTTCGAAATTTCACTGACAAGTACTCTGATCATCGCGACGGAATCGTTGGTTCGTGTTTCCTACGACTCGGCACTCTCACAGGTCGAGAATTCGCTGATCGAAACACTCGAAGAGCACCAAGTTTCACATGTTATCACAGCTGATCTGATTTTCCACGGACACTGACTAGATAGAATCCTCTTGTCTCGGTAACGTTGCTGACGATAATTCACTCCGCTCCTCGTCACGATGCTTGACGCTCCAACGGTTGGCGGTCCCTGCAACCATCGACTCTCAGAATCGATTCACTCGACGAGACGTGTCTCGTCGACGATCGACAACTCGTTCGTTCGAGTACCGTCTTCGCCGCGATCCTCGAATTTTCTCGATTCTTTGAGAACCTTGACGGTAATCTCTCTCGAGTGGCGAAAATTCGCAGTACTCTATCGCGGTAGTCTGCTCTCCGATTCTCTTTCCTCGTGCTCGTCGATGCCTCCGTCGAGATGTACGTGCCTCGACGCTTTTACGAAGCTCAGTTACATTTTTAACTACCGGTCGCTTAATTAATCGGCAACGTTTAAACAATCGGTCGTTGGGATATAACGCTTTCTCCCGGCTCCCGCTTAATTGCACCGCGACGCGCCGAACGCTTCGAATTTCACGCGCGTTTTCTCCTCGCGCGTCCGCGTGGATTGATTTCACCTTTATAACTCTCGTTAGCCGCCAGCGACTGTCGCGTTTCGCGTGATTCCGTCGACTAAACTGTTCGCTAATAACTGCGTCTAATCGTCGCGGGAATGACGAATCGCGTCCCCCGAGCTCGCGAGCTTGCCGGGCGAACAATAAAATTGCGGTGGATCGTCTAGGCTCCGCCCATAAGGCAGAAATCACCACCTTACGATTTCACGTGGCAGTGCCGAGGAATTAAGGTATACGAAGATCGGCTGGAAGCGGGTAAAGCGCGAGGAATGCTTCTTCGCGTCGATGACATACGGGTTGTCACAGCCAACGTCGAACGCGAGCGTGGAAAGAGGAGGCGAGGGGCGATTAGGAGACGGGCGTGGCAGCGTTTCGGTCCATCGAAGCGTTTTCGACGCCTCGTCCGTCCGCGTGGAACGTCCTTGCCTCTCGTTCTCGAGTCCGCTACCCGGGGACCAAGTGGTCACGGCTAATTAAGCTTAATTCAATTTAATTAATCCCCGATCTCTGGCCCCTGGACTGCGCGCGGGCAATTAGCGGGGAGAATCGGTTGGCCTAATCGTCTCAAATTAATAGAGTTCAGGGTGGCGAGGACGCTCCGTTTCTTTCGCCGTTGCTCTTGTTCGCTCGCCTCCTCCTTTCTTTTTTCCCTTCGTTCCCCGTCCCGTTCGCTTCGCCTGTTGTTCGTTTCGTTTCGTTCGGTTCGGTTCGGTTCGGATGGACGCGTGGGCGGCGTTTCGCCGCTGCACGCCGCGAAATTACGGTGAATTATCGACGGGCCGGGAAACAGCCGGTTGGAGGCGCTTCGTGGAACTTTCGAAAACGTGAGAGGTACACTTGCCCGGCGGCTGCCCATTCAGAAAAATCGTGGGGAGTGAAAGCAAGGCAAAAAATGTCGGCGCTCGCATGGAAAATCCTCGCGATGCTTTCCTTGCGAGCCTCCGATTTCACGGCGTTTACGAGTGCTCGGCGATGTCGATCGCGTTATTCAACGCGCGATCGCGATTATTCAGCGCGATCGACGAGGATGATAAACGGCGGGTATCATTGGAGCAAAATCGGTGATTGGAAGAACCTGCCACCTTGAGGCGTTTCGTTTATAGACAGCGCGCGACGACGATCAATTATCCTATATGGAAAACGTAAACAGACCCTGCATCGTGGACGATCGTGTAACGCGTTACGTGCTATTAACGACCAATCGATTCATCCGTCTCTCGCGTGATTAACACCTCGAATCGTATTCCATATCCTTGCACAGTCGTCGGGGACATGTCTTTCGCTATGAAACGAAATTACGAAGAAAAGGAGCGAGCTCTGACGGTCCGTTGGCAGTCGGATGAATACGATAGGGAGGATACGATGGGGAGAATAGGTTAGGGAGAATAGGATCGGGAGAAGACGGCCGGCGGCCGGAGATTTCGATGCCCGCAAAGCGATGCGCGACGCGGTGCGCAGTCGCAGTACTCGTGGCGGCGGCGTCGGTGAAGACGCGACAGAGGTTTCGCCACCGGACGTTGCTTTTCGTCGACGGGGCTTAATAACCATCATCGGGTGAGCATTAAAACGCGGCACGGCGCGCACGAGGAGGCTGGAAGCGACAGTGAAAGTTGACAAAACACACTGGAACGTTCTCGACGTTCGCGCGTTCGCCGCGCACCCACGCACGGCCGTTTAATTAACACCGAAATTATTGAAGCCTGGGCCCGATCACGCGGAGATACGAGAGGCCGCGCGCACTAAATAAGCGCCCACGTAACCAAGCGATTTTCTTCCCCGCTCTTCGATTATTATGTACATTTTTAATTATCCCGAGAGCTTCGTCGCCCACCGGAGTCGCATATTTTCGCGTTTACGCTCCGCCGTTCGCCGTCTTTATTGCGAATCCTACGTCGATTCCTACTCTCTTTCGCAACTCTCCGCAAAATCCTTCCACGTTTCGCGCTTACCACGCTCCGACGAATTTCGCGAGACTCGTTATCGCGGATTTCGGATTACTGCCGACTCGTTTCGGAGCCGGTGCTCGCGTACGGATTCGGACAAACGAGGCGCGCGACGCCCACGAAACGCGTCGAAATTCTATGCCATTCGACGTTAATAGTCTGGAAAGTTCCCCCGATAATCGCCGTTTTATTTCAACCATTTCGTGTCGTACAACGGTCCACGAGGTACTCGCTTCCTACACTAATTGATACGTGACACCGATCCACTCCCGACGTCTACTTTCGTCCAGAACTCATCCCGTTCTCGCAATTTCCCAACGTACACTCGGCGCGATCCGATTCCACGTTTCTCCCAATTCGCAGCTGGCAGCGGTCGCGTTAACGCGTCCTCAAGTATCACTTTGCGCGTACTACCGTGGCCGGCGCGGTATTATCCGGCATTATCGCGTTATCGCGGTCGATTACGCAATCGCGATCAGCTCTGCCGGATTACCGGCGCGGGGATCGAGCGTGCGCCGCGCGATTACCGCGTAATCACTGTTATAACCCCGCGATGGAGGATCAAGAACGGGACTCGGGCGTGCTCGTCGGTTCGTTAACGCGCGATCGCGAGTCGCTCGCGATCGTTTCGTCTCGATACTCAACCTACTTATCGCGTACATCGTTATTAACCGGCGGCTCGGGAATTCGATCCGATGTCCATTAATCCGCGACGCTTTTCTGCCGTTTACAACGCCCCGCTTAATTACCCGTGGCCGGGTTAATAGCGTAATTTGTTACTTTAACGACTTATCGAGTTACGAAATTAACACGCCTCTATACCCGCCTCGCGCGCCGAGATTTAACAGCAAGCCATTTCCACGTCTATCCGCTCCTCCGTTCTGCCGCCATTCGCGAGGAATGACGAGATTCGACGCTTTTTCCTGCACGAGAACCGTTCTACCGATCTCTAATTCGACGTGCATCGTGGGTGGAACACGGTGATCGAAAGAGCAGAGGATTCTCCCGTGGCCTAGGGGAAAAAGGTAGGAACGGTCGGTTGAACGGCAGAAATCGGTAACGACGCGGAGCTAGAAACCGACGGGAGTGGACATTATCGAGGCGGATCGCGGTCGAGCGGCTGATAAAAGCGGCTCGTCAGGCGAATTTCTCGAGAAAAAGTAAAGGGGGTTGCGAAAGAGAAATCGGACGGCGGACCCTCCTGATGCCGGAGAGGAATCGCTTGGCCCCTCCCACGAGGCTCCCTGGCGGCTGCCTCGGCCTCGACACGCATTTCCAAAGACTCTTTCCGTCGTCACGGACCCATCAGCCCCCGAGTACCGTCGATTCTTATCTGATCGTGCCGATCTTCTCGTGATCTTTCACTACGGCTCTCGCGTACGAATTTATTCTCGCGGCTCCTCTCGGAACGTTGCCGGACCGGTGCTCGAAACGGAACGCGCCCAACGATTATTCTCGATACCTCTCGCACGCTATCGCGCGATTCCTATGCGACGTGCGTTCCGATCTTATCGGCCGACAACTGACAATCAAGGATTCACGATTTCACGAAACTCGCCGAGCGAAACGCGGCCGTAACGACGACTCAATAACGTCGCCCCGAGGAAATCGAGTCGCGATCCATTTTCCAAATTCCAACCTACCAACGTCTATCTCCACGAAGTCGACAACTGTCCGGGAAAAGCGTCGCTTTTCACGCGTTGAAAGCGAATCCGCTAAGCCAAAATGTCCACGCTGTCTTAGCACAAACGTCGCGCGAAACCGGATCCCGTTCATCGATCGAATATTCCAGGCATCGAAACATCCGCGACACTCGCTATACCTCGAGTCCAACGAAATCGAGTCCACGCACTGAGCCTTCCGAGCGAAGTTTGTCTTTCGAGAGTGTCCGGAGCTTCGGAGCGTGCTGTCGCGAAGTCGGGTCGCGGCAAGAAGTTAGTCTACGTCGGGAGGCATCGTTAACGAGGTCCGGCCAATTAAACTCGCGGCGAACGCGTAACTCCCGAAAGTCGGGCGGCGAAGGATGAAAAGCCCCCCGCCGCCGATGGGCGAGGAGGGAATCGGTAGGACGATCAGAAAGTTAACGGTGGTGGCGCGGCCGAGTCATAAGGACGGACGTGTTTGCGAAACGAGGTAGATCGAATCCGATCGCGATTCAATTAATATCCGACGCGGCGGACCGGTGCTTGATTTAATTATCAGATTCTGGCCGGCCGATAGGAATCGCTTCATTAAGGCCGCCCCTCCGCGGCGTACCGCGGGGAACGAGCTGGCCGGGGAAGATGCATAGGCCACGTGTTCGATCCTCGTCCTCGCGGCCCTCTCCTCGTCATCGTTGCGCGTCCCTCGCGAGAGGTTATTTATCGAACTGCCTTCCGCCGCATCGGGATTCGCCGTGCCATAAATTTCTGTCCGGCCACTCGTTAGCGGCGCCGATTTATTCCCGAGATGATGCCCACGGACACGTTTTCAGTCGTCCGGTCTGACGCTCGAAAATAGCCGGCGAACGGGGGTCCGCAGTGTCGTTTGGAAATCGCGCATCGAGTATGAACTATGTAGATCCTCTTTCCGAGGATCGAGACGCGGCCGGTCCCCGACGCGGCGACTCGCGCGAACGCTCCACTCGCGTCGCGTTAAAATCCACTTAGCCAAACAGCGCGTAAAAAGCCGGCTTGGACCTTTTATTTTCTGCCCGCTGCCTCGCGGGGAGGACGAACGCGTCGCGCGACCGATGGCAATAAAAAGCAACGGTAGTAACGAAGCAGCGGACACGGAGGAGGAGCAAAGACACGCGAGAGAAGGAGCACACGCGAGGCGGCGGATCGCCACCGAAATACGGAAGTAATAACGTTCGGCAGCGAGCCCCTTGGGCTGAACCCTTTAATTATCCAAGGGTCATTAGCCCGTCGTTAGGGGAGGAACGCGCGAATCTCGTCCGAGTCGGAGGTAACGTGACAGCCACGCTCTTCATTTTTACTGCCAAAGGCGACGTCGTAAAAATGTTGGACCGGCTGTGTACGGACACTCGATGCTCGTTGTCTCGCGCTCGGCTTTATCGCCGCGTTTCACGGTCTTAATAGGGCTTTATCGCGGACCGGAGAGCCGGTGATTTGTTGAGCGATCAGCGGGAGAAGAAGATTCGGGTAAAAAACGCGCGGCTCGGACACGACACGTTTCTTCCATCGGCGTTTCGGGCAGCAGCAGCTGTTGCGTGCACGTCACCGCGAGAGATCTCCATTGGCGAACGCGCGGCCCGAGCACCAGAATCGGCCGTAGAGCATGGAACGATCGTTGGGTTTCTTCACTCGCGTACACACGCCTGTGTAAGTAGAGGCGGGTATTTCCGTCGAGGGGTTCACTGCTCGAACGAACCAGTCGAACGCACAAGCACCGCGGTGTGTGTACTCCTGCGGAGGCACCAGACGACGCGGAAGAGCAGACTACCGACGAGATAACGACAGGATGCGCACCATTCAGTTTCATCCGCGACGAGCAGCCGGAGCGTCGGCGGTCGGTCGGCAGGAGCATGTTAGGCGAGGCCTCGTTCGCCGAGGACGCGGCTGCGGGTGCGGCGGTGACAAGATCGGCGGCTGGATCGAGACGTTGACACGCACCATCCACCACGCACAACAAGCCACAACTTCACTGTCGAAACGAACGCGCGCGCGTGTGTGTGTGTGTGTCTGTCTCGAGACACCACCGTTGGTCCACGCGTTCCCGATCGTCCACGCACCTGGACGTGGATCGCGGCTACGGCCGGAGCCACGAAGGAACCAGAAACACTCGTGTGCTCCGCGGGAATCCGGTCAGCCGGTGCAACAAACTCTTCCCTTTTACTCGGTCACCCACGAAAACTCTCACTTCTCCACGCTTGGAACCCCACGGGGTATCGTGGCACGGTGACACGCGCGGCCGCCGGGGTGACCGTGTTCGCGCACTATAAATACACACACTGCAGCGGCGAGGGTCGCGAGGACGCGCGAGCGAGCGAGCGAGCGAGCGCGCACGTGGCGTAGATATACTGGAACTCGCGGCAGAACCGAGCGTCCCGCGAGAGATCGGGTGGATATCGTGGCGCGGAGGATGGACCATACACGGGGGTAGTGGTTACACGGAGGAATCGATCGAGGGATCCTTGGTCGTGGTCGTGGTGGATCGATCGATCGATCGATCGATCGGTGTGGCTGAATGCGGTCGCTGGTGTCGCGCGGCGCGGCGCGTCGTGTCGCGGCACGACACGCGATAGAAATGGGGAAAAAGGGAGAGCGAGAGAAAGACGGGCAGCAAACGGACGGACAGAGAGGGACAGAAAGGAGAGAGAGAGGCGGAGAGAGGGAGGGAGAAAGCACGCGCTTCCTGGGAGAGAGTGCGATCTGCGCCCGGTCTCTCGGCTCGTCTCTGACTGGTGTTGTGTGCGCCGCTCACGAGAGAGCACAGCCCGTGCGCTGCGTGCTGCTACACGGCCTGGGGGCCACGTGACACGGTCCCCTGCAGGAGGTAGGACCGCTTCGTCGCTTAGCGTCTCTACCCCACCGTGCGTGTATGCGTCGGCGCGCGTGTTTATGCGATTTGCGCGCCAGTGTGGAGCGCGCGTGTGGGCCGCATTACGACCGCTGGCCCGTGACACCGAGCCCACGGCGGAGGGAGAGGCCGCGCTCTCGCTCCGTGCTCAGGGAAACGCGAAACCTTCGCTGCGATTCCACGCGTATTCCGACCGATTCCACCGATTCCACCCAATCTCCGACGCTGTGATTTCCCTCCGTGCCCGCGTGTCCCGATCCCGCAGGAACGCGCGTTCGCGAAAACCTTCGCATAGCCCCGGTTTTCCGATCCGATATCACAGGGCGACGAAAACACCGGGGGAGCACGAAACGCGATCGAAATCGTGGAAAGAAGAGAGCTCGGAGGAGAAATCGAAGGAAAGGGCGAGATTTCGCGTGGAGCGGAAAAGGGGGAGAAGAAGAGAGAGCCACTGTCGTGGCATCCCGTGCAGCGAGTGCAAAACGATGCAGAGGCGGGTCGAGGGGAATCGTCGAGGACTGCTCTGCGCCGCGGTGGTGGGGTTGCACGGGTCTGGTGGGGGTGGGGGCAGCATCGAGTGGGAGGACTGGGCCCGCGGGCCCCGTTCCACGTTCCCGCGGAGTGGGGACGCGCGGTCTGTCCTGCTCGCTCTCGCTCGCAACCTCTTTCTCCCTGCTCGGACGACGGCGGGGAGCACGAAGGCTAGGGGTGGGGCGGCCTACGACCCCGCCAGGCGCGTGCCCCGAGTCAGCTCGTATGCTCTACCGCGCACGATTGATAACGAGCCGTGGCGTACCGCGGTGGTTTACTGCCGCGAATTTTTCGGCTGGCCGCCGAACGACCGACCCTTAACTCATTTCTCCGCGCCGCGCTCGACCGCGCTCTCGCTCCTTCTTCTGGCCAGCGGCTGTGCGGCACAGTTCGGGCCCCCGGTAGCGCAGCGTTCTCGAACCTTGACCGACTCGGGCCTCTCGGTCGCTTACGTAAAAACCAGAGCCGCCGTTTCGCGCGAGGTCGGCCCGAGTCGATCGTAAATTACCGAGATTTAGACGACGAGTACTACGCGAGCTCGCCGCTCTCGATCCTTTCGTTCGGTTATTCTCGACGGGGAAACCTCGTCGTCGTTCCGTTCGCGACTCGTCTTCTATTCGTAACGAACGAGTAGGTTGTAACGGGACGTGAACCGGAGCGAAACGAATCCGTTTCGCGACAACGTACTACGCGTGTTCGAGTCGCAACGGAGCCAGTCTATTTTGCGCTCGACGCGAGCGTACAATGCGCGAAGCGGACGTCGCCGCGCGCGTGATATATCCCCGGTCGTATCGCATCGTCGCGCGAGAAAACTCGGCGTCCGCATAGCTGACCAGACACGCGGAGACACACGGTCCCGCGATATCGTAGCTCCTCCGCCGTGGAACGGATGAGACAGCGGCGAGACGAGAGCCAGGCCTGAGCCTCGAGCTTGCTGGCTTTACGAGTCCCGGAGTAGATGACGGAACGGGGACTACTGCATCGCGAGATCCGGGTATTTATAGAAGGCCGAACGAAGAGGATCGTAAGCTAATGGTCGTATAAATAGTGCATCTCGCGCGGCGGAAACTTTTTAACCGGAAGGAAAGCTCTTCGGGGCCGCTTTAAAAGCGGCTCGTAAACGAGAATCATAAATCCGGCCCTCGTTCAACGTGCCGCGGCCGGCGCGAGTGTCGCGAAGAGACCGATTATCCGGCGTTGAACACGAGCTGTAAAAAGTACACGAAAGCGAAGAGAACACGGCGCGTGATAGGATTAACCGATGAACCGGGATGGGGACCCGAAAAGCCCTCGAGGAAGTACGGACTTCCGCGAAACGCTTCTAGAATCATAAACGATCATCTGTTCCGTTTGCATCTTCGAGACTCGCCGCCTCGAACAGCTACCGATCTCGCAGCGCAACTTTTCTGTTCTCCGTGAATTCCAACGCGCGTCAGTAATTATATCGACCGTGAAATTATATCCGGATCGCGTTAAACCCATCGCGATCAAACATAGTCTAATCGAACGGGTGACGATAGATTTCGCGAAATTTCGCGAGATTGGCAGAGATAATCGATCAGCGGCCGAGGATCGGGCAGGATCGTCTGACCGGAAGTTGTCGCCCACGCGACCGATTCGTCCGTGATAAGTTGGCGCCGGGGTGGGGGCCCCAGATACGCGTGTTGGCGAACAAGCGTGGCGTGCTCGTCGCCGATCGGGCCCAGCTCGCCCACCGGCGTGTGTTTTGTAAATCGAAAAGTCGATTTCGGAATTGCTCGCTACCGCCTACGTGGCCAGCGTTTTCGGCGGTTACCGAAACAACGTCCGGCTTCGCCTACGTCCGGGGGCCCAACGGCCAGAAGGGCGTCATCCGGACACGGCGAGACCCGGTCTCGTAACATCGCTCGAGAGACGTCTCCCAGCAGAGACGCTGCTCGGATCTGCCAACGAGGGTATGCAAACACTCGTGCGATTCGAGACGACGCGGTATTCGTATCGGCGTAGGAAAGCGCGTGTTTAACCGGCCAATTAAAACCGATCGACACCGATCCACGTCGAATTTGTCTATTCAAACGATCGAGATTTTTTCCGAGGTGCGGAATGTCGATTACGAAAAGGAATATTTCAGAGATACCTCTGGATGTGCGAGCAGGTGCGAAAAATTCGTCGAGGACGGTGTTACGCGCTCGACGCTTTCACGATTACGCTCGGCAAGGCCTCGCGTTTTAGAGCGTAAGCACCTCTCGACGATGTTTGTATATCAACTTTCGTTGCAATTAGTCGACGGCGCGGTGATTCGAGAATCTTCGGGAGATTTGCGCAAATAACGTCGAGGGTCTCGAGCGCGAAATGGCAGAGAGACTCGCGAGTGGAAAAATAGAAGAAACGAAGGTGACGAGAGTGTAAAAAGCGTGTCGGGAGACGGGAAGTTTTGCATTTTCGAAGAGGAAACAGGCGTGGAATCGAAAGAAGCTTCGCGGAATGATAAGTCGACGAGTGGATGTTATTGACAGTCGGTTGTTGGTCGCGGTGGATTAAGGAAACAGGACTTAGGCACCGACAGACGAGCATTCCCGTTGACAAATCGTTCCGATTGTCGAGTCGCCCTTCTTATCCGCTTATTACACGGGCCCAGACCGTGGGACTGATCGATGCAACGACACGGTTAGCGTCTAACGAGCCGCTCCTCCATCCGCGTTCTCGTTTTGCTGCTCGATAATCCGGCCTCCGATCGAATATTAAGTCCGACCTGTTGAAAATCCGATGACACTCGGAGAACTGGCGCGACTCGAACTCGAGGGATCCTCGCGAGGGTTCCCAAGTCACGCCATATTTTGCTAAACCTATCGGCCCTCGGCGAACACGTTGTTCCAACAAAGTTGCAGAACGAAAGACAAGTTACGAGAGCGATTTAGCATGTTCAACCCTTTCGCTACCAGCGTCACATATATGTGACGACCTGGTTTTCTTATCTGAGCCCGGCGTCACAAACACGTGACGGGTTTATTATTACTATCAGTTTATGATAATTGTTTGCACCAAATCGTGTCGCACACAGACGGGTTATGTTATAAAACAATAAAATAGATACAGGATGTTATTGGTCTGGCGACAATAATTTTTTTAAGAAAGATCTGGGCATCGCAAATTTGTGCTACGCGTTCTTTATCAATATTTTTTAATTGCTCGCACTAAGTGGTGCCGCAAGCATATTAGCTGAGTTATATGCGGAGTTTTTATTTTGCTTTTCCTTTCCAATTTTATTCATTTCCTTTTAATCGAACGTGTCACATATATGCGACGACGGGGCTACCAAAGGAATCATCTATCTATAGCCCAGTGTCACTTATGTGTGTCGGCTTGTAAAATTGCCAATTTCACTTAGTTGGAACGTTATAGATAAATGACAATATAAACGAAAATAAATGACAACTGGTATCGTATTTAAATAATAAGACGTCTGGGCGGTGGTGACGGTTTCTCTCCCGAGGCTCTGGTAGCGAAAGGGAAATGTAAGAAAATGCGAGGAAAACTCGTCGTTCGTAATTACCGAGGAAACGGGCAAACCGACCAGTCGGTTGGACAGCTAATTAAAACAATGCAGAAGTTACGAAAGTCCCTTAAACGGAGCGGTGGACGCTGAAAGCGCAATCGCTTGCACGCGTCAGTCTACTGGGCCCATTTCGCATAAAGATACGAGCTTATAAGTACGGTATATTAAACCGTACCGAAGCTAAGTACCCAGCCACCGAGGATATACGCCCAAGCACGAACTTCTCGCGAGTACCGAGAAATTATCCCGAAAGCCGACTCCTCCCACTTGCCAACACCGATCTAAAATCGCCTATGGCCGTTAATTAACTGGCCCAGCCCGCGGTCCACCGACGGCCGGCGTCCTTCCTCCCAATTTATGAATAATAACCGCATGCACCGGCGCGACGCTCGGAGTCCTCGTCAACCATCGATCAAGTGGGAGTGGCGATCGGTTTTTGCGCGATCGCCGCGTCCGCTCGAGGTCGTTCTATTAATTTTCTAACGCACTGTCGCGGCCCGAGAGATCGCGGTGAATGCCGCCGCGTCGCTTCTTACTCCACGATCATTACCGCGTGTTGGGAATGTTAACGAATGTTTCGCACGAGGTTTTGCACCGTGACTGGTCGCAATTTTCGCCGCTCCTTTCCACCGGCCTAACGGGGATGCCGGATCGCCGATCGAGACTCGCGTCCGGCCACTCTTTACGACCGATTCCGCTGATCCCGAGCAAGACTTTCCGACCGATTAATTGCACTTCGTCCACGGTGTTACTTTTTCCTACGATATTTCCCTGCCTGTGAACCCGAGTCTCGGTAAACATCCACGCGATCCCGGTAATTATCCCCCCCCCCCCCCCCCGATCACTCGCGATCGGGCCCCGATAAATCCATTTCTTATCCTCGATTCAAGGTGAAATTATTTGTCGCGAGATTATCGCAGGAGACGATAAATTTCTCTGGAATCGACGATTTAAACGATTTAGACGTCTCGATTATTAACGTTAATCGATTATACGAGGAAAGCAAAATGGCCGCGTGGGGTACCGACGTTTCGAGTGGTCCGCGTGGCTAACCTCGTTTGATATCGGGGACGGTGTCGAAGGAGATGGAATTTAATCGCGCGGTGAAGCACGATACCGGCAATTATCGGCGATATTCCAGCGTGCGTAATTTATTGGCATCTTTAACGCGCCTGCGACAATAACCGCGGCCGCGAGGCTATTAATTGCGCTTAATTCGCTCGCTCCGGATTTTCAAGAAACCCACCGCGACTGGTAAAGGTGAACGTCTGGAATATTTCCGACGATTCCGGCCAATAACTCAAGCAACCGTTGAAAGGCTGCGGGAAAAAGCGTTTCGTCGCGCGGTGAACGTGTAGAGAGCGAGCGCGCGGTCGCGCCATTTTTAAATCGCCTGCCACGAAATATGTAACCAATCGCGGTAATCAGAGCGCGATTTAATCGGTATTATTACGCAGGAACGTAGGGTTAACGTCGAAGTCGGAGCCCGTGTTCTCGGTAAATTAAATAGGTCCCCGAGGAAGAAGCGTGTTTCGAGGCTGCGCACGGTCTCTGGCGAGAATTTCTCACGGGGCTGGGTCGAAAATTTTCTCAACCGACACTTGACCGATTTTTCAGCCGCGGGTTTCCGTATCGCGATAAGCATCATCGGGCCGCAGGGGCCTCGTAGATCGTCTGAAGTGGCCTGTAAACAGAGCCATCTGAACCAGTTGAGGATCGTGGGTGTCGCGCGGATACGCGCCAGGAATTCGAAGAGGGCACCGTTGAAGTAGCCGGCTGGGTTGGAAAAAGCTACCGCGTTTCGATATTCCAGTAGAAGGTTTCAGAGACGGGCTCGTGAGATTCCGTCTACTTTCATGGGAAAGATGGAAAGCGTGCCGAGCGTCCATCCTCGATTTCGTAAGCTACTCACGAGTAGCTCGCCGCGTATGACTCAACTCGACACCGCGTTCAAAGGGGCAGCGAAAATTTGGCGGCGAAACGCGGTGCCCCTCCGGCGGAAGATTTACTCGGATCTCGCGCACTAATTTATGTTTTCTTCTGCTTTCGAGGCAGGGCGTTAAACACTCTCGTTTAGAGTCCCCACGGTGGAATTAAGAGCGGCGCGAAAGGATCGTAAAATAATTTTCGCGCGACGGCCGTTCGCGGAGGGAGGACGCGGAGGATCGGAGGTTGGTTGCGCAACCGACGCGAAATCGACCGGTATCGTTCACGGGGGACGAGGAAACCCGTAGAGGAGGAAGAGAGACGAGCTCTGTGGCCAGGATCGGAGAACGCGGCGAGCGCACAGCGGCACCACTTAAAATTCCTCGATGATAAAATTGTATTTATCGGCAATATATTTCGGCGTTCGATGCAGCGGACGAGCGCTCGTGCGCTTTCGCGAGAGCGAAAAAGAGAGAGAGAGAGAGAGAGAGAAAAGTGGAAGGAGAGTGCAACAGTAGTGCGCAATAAAAGCTGTCGCATAAAACCGACGTGTCTCCAATAAACCCCGTCGATCCGACTTTCCTTTCTTCTACCCCGGCCCCCGCCCCCCGCTCCACTCTCACCGCGCGTCTGCTCGCAAGCTTTTTCTGTTTATTGGGCAATTAGAGTTTTGCCGCGGTTGCGTGCTCGTCGCGTGACATTATAACACTTTCCGCGGCCCCGCGCCGGCGAGAACACATTTCAAAGAGTTGTTACGACATAAAGCGGTTGCGGCTGCGGCGGCGACGCGCGTGCGCGCTGCGTTACGCCGGCCAATTACGCCCACGCGGCCCGGTGCCGCGCATTACCGAGTTCTTTATTATCGAAAGAGAATACTTTCCGCGACAATGGCCGGCACTCGGTCCCCGTGCCGCTACAGGCCCGATCGGCAGTTCATAAATTCGTCGATCCGCGTCGAATTCGACCAATTGAGATTTCACTGGAACGATCCGTGAACCCGACCGACGGGTCAGTCGTGATCGCAGAGGACGCGAGGCGTCGTCGACACTCGCCGAGGGGCCCGCGAAATAGCGAACCGAGATTTATCGCGCATACCGCGCGAAATTTATACGGATTGCGGCGGCCGTGCCTCGGGACTAATTTAATTCACCGCGAAATAAATTTCACGGACCGGTGGCCGGCGCCGGCGCGGTTTATTCCGCGATAACCTTTCGTCGGGAACGATGTCTGCCTCGCGGTGGTTCTGCTCGCGTCGCGATATCGGCGATGACGCGCCATGGAAACGCGATCCAAGGGCGTCCCGATCTGTCGACGAGCGAAGGAAATCGCGCGTAGACGGCGCGGATGGCGACCCACATAGGGTACGAAAGAGCGTTTGGCTTTGCGTTTTGGCTAGGCTAACAATAGACCCTCCCGACGCAGCTTTTCCGCTCTCTTCGAGCCTTATTCGCTTCGAATCGTCCAAGTAACGCTCTGACCCAGTTATCGAGCAAGACGGAACGCGAAGATCTTCGCGAAGCTTCCATCCGCGGATTCGAGCACGAGAAAAATGGCGCCCGCTGCGTGCCGCGAATGCGAGTCTGAATGACCGGTCCCGGAGATCAAACGGCGCTGTGATCTCCTGATTTTCGGCCTGCACGAGCGGACAGTCGCGTCTCGGGAGCGGGAGAGATTTGTGGCGTCTGTTTAGCAAAGAACCGCGCGAGTGCAGCTTCGTGACAGGCGAAAATTCGGTGTCGCGATGAAAAAGACGAGAACGCTTTTGGCAAGCGCCCGGATAATAAAGTAAATTGCGCGTGTGGAAATCCGTGCAGGTTATGTCATTGTGCGTCACCGGACCTTTAATTTACGACCGGCTATACGCGACCGGTGATCTAACCTCCGAATAATCCCTCTGTACCCTTCTCGCTCGCCGCCTTTTCCCGATCCGGGGAAATTGACAGCGGACGCGTGTCAAAGTTATCGCAGCGTCGCGTTTCTCGCCCGATTGATCGCGATCGCGGGGTAACAACGAACGAACGGCGGAGGAGATCGCGACAGGTATGCGGAAACGCGCGAGCCAGCGCTCGTATACTAGCTAACAGATCGTCCATTCATATCGCGGACGGTGGCGTGCCAAAAATCCGTTCAGCGGCCGATAAAGGCCGGCTGCGTGGCCGCCGCGCCGCTCCTCGCCGCTCCTCGACCTGGCTCAAATGCCACGCGTTCTGAATAAAATTCCCTCCCCGATATGTGAATCGATTCTGCTCGCGGCGGACTGGACTCGACGGAATGTTGGCTAGAGACAATTACACGACAGCGCTCGCGTCTCGGGTTTATTTGCTCTGGCAAGAGGCAGGTGACCGAAATTAGACGAAATCGCGACGATAGATGGAAACCATCGGCTTTCAGACTACTCGCAGACCGTTGGCCACGATCGAGGATTCTATGAAACCTGGATCTCTCCGAGTTACCGTGGAACCCGATCGACGAGGTCTACCAACGAGATATCTAACAGCTGCGTGATCCGTTTATCCGATTTCGATCGTTACACTGGTCCCTGACAAGCGATAAAGCACGATTCGATGGCATATTTGAGGTAGACTCAGTGGATAGGCAAATTACGCCGTCATCCGTGGGCCCGGATGAGGCACGATGTCCAGAGGGCCCCGTTGCTCGCGACCACGGCGGCCAGGTATACGTCAGAAATTTATTACGAGGGGTTCGCTTTTAACGGGCTCCTAATTGGCACCGAGCACCATTTTACTTTATACGGCATGCCAGGCCGCTTCCGTTTTCAGGGAAGCAGAATTTGCGCGAGGCCGAGATTTATCGACGACCGGGGCCCGTTTCCTTTCCCGCTGCCGGGGCCGACGAACGAGGAAAACGTTTTGTTCGGCAGGTGAAGGAAGGGGCAGGGGACGAGGCAGGGTTAATTATCGCGTAGCGGATAGAGGATCATTAGGACACCGAATTTGTTACGCGTTTCTAAAAGCAAATAAGAAATTAATACCTGCTGGACGGGCCCGTACACTTTACACGTCGTTAAGCCTGACGGCCTGCGTTAGCGTTACATCATCTCGCGCCAATTAAAATGAGATTATTAAAACGTCACGTCCATCAAAGCCGCTGGGAAAGGAGATAGAGGATCCCGGCAACGTGTAATTTCCAGGTATGCCTGCTGCCTCCGAACGAGCTTAGAATGAATTATAACCCCGCGTGTTCGGAAGCGTCGGTGAAAAAGGGACGAAGGAATCCGCTCGGCGGTGCTGCCGTTGCCACGTGCCGCGAAATTTGCATTTTCGTATCGGTGGATTCGCGCCAGACGCGGCCGGATCTCGGTCGAGGAAAAAATACGCGTCGCGTGGAAAGCGATGCGTTATTAATAGAATCGCGGAGGAATATGGAGTACGCCGAATGACTCGATGCCACCGGAATGTCAGAGATTCCTGTTCGTAGCGAGAGGGCTCCTTCGACGTTCGTCCGATGGAGCGCCGGTTGACAGCGTTGACTACCACCTTTTGCTCGTCATCCGAATGACGATCTCGCGGGATACTCGCGATGGAGGAAGATGGAGGGTGGTGGTAGCACGTGGTACCTAGAGACGCGCAGGACTCGGTGTCCCCTTTTTACCTGGACGGTGGAGAGCGGTAGGACCGAAAATCGTTGGCCGTTTGAGCGGAGTTGGGAGCAGCAGCGGTGCGCTGCCTTTGCATCTCGCGGTGCGATCTCTTCATCGCATCAGCTGCGCGGTCGTGCGCGTTTTCTGCGTGGACCGGCGACAGAGGAGTCGTGGTGGTAGCAGGAGCAGCGAGAGAAGCAGCGAGGACGGTAGCAGCCGGTGCAGCGGAACACACGGGACCGAGAGCGGATGATCGAATCGGGACGATAGCATTGCGAGTGTTCGCTGGCCCGAGTGGGAGTATTTTTCCTCCGGTTCCTTTATCCGTTGGTACAGATTCCACCGCGAGCGTACGGCATAACCGCGATAAATTACGAGGGTGGAAGGCCGAAAGGGATCGCTGGTGGGGCGGCGGTGGGGAGGGAGAGAAAGAGAGAGAGAGAGAGAGAGAGGGGGCTCGCAAAGGGAGAACGCGGCGGAGAAAGAAAAACGACGGGTGCAGCTCGCTTTGCACACAATTTCCACGTGGTCGTCGTCGCCGTGGCGGCGGTATCTTTGCGCGAAAATAAAGTGTCGTTGCCGGCTCGCGCGCTTGCGCTCGCGCTCGCGCATGCGCGACGCGTAGTCCGCGAAACGGGAAAGAGAAACGAAACGAGGGGACAGAGAGAGGTCGGAAGGGAGGAAAAGGGAAGGAATGGTAGTGAGGCCCTTATTAACATTTCTCCGGGATTCGAGGCGAGATTAAATTGACAGGAAGGATTTGCGAGTCGTTTGTTACCGGCTACCCTCTTGTCTCCGCTTCCTCTCTCTCTCCGTTCCTCTCCGCCTCGCGCCTTCGTCCCGTCTTTCTTTCCGGCCCGAGGCCTCTTTCTCCCGTAGCCTGCTTCCACGTCGGATTTGTTTGCGCGCCTCTACAAAAGCCGATCCTCTTTCCC
>NW_016909734.1:954808-991145 GCF_001483705.2 Eufriesea mexicana
CGCTCTTCCTTTCGCCCCGCGAGCCGCGATCCGATCTCGCCTTCGTTCCCTTCGATCTCTCTTTTCTCCGCGATCTCCTTCCACTCCATTTCCGTCCCACGGATATTCGTAATTATCGACGCCGACGTCGTTCGCCGTACGCTCGCGACCGGCAATTATTTAGCTCGCGGAGCCGCTCGCAACCTGGATCCCTCTGATTACGGATTCCGACTAACAGAACCGATCGCCATCCACCGTGTAATCGAACACTTTTCCGCCTTTCGGAATTTGTCCACTCGTTTATTAGCTACCTCCACTCCTCCAACTTGACGAGGAGGAAGCGCGTCCCGAGACTAGCTTTACGAGTTTCCTTCGACGAGGAAACGCAGGTACGCGTCCACCGGTCGTGGAAAACCCCCGAACGCCATGATCCGATGGAAATGGCGCGATTTGCATAAATTAGTCGTCGTCGTAACGATTCCGCTCGACTCCCTGTTCCACGCTTTGCTGCGTCCGACGTACGCAACCTGCAGCCAACTATCCGGAAACGACACCGCCTTTATGGCACTTGAAAAGCAGCCTTATCTACCGCGATGGCCGACCATCGCGAGACACGCTCCAAGAACCGACGACTTGTAAAATACGAATTAGCCTTTCTCCGATTCGAATTCGCCAGTCACCGCGATATTTACTAGGTGTTCTTTACGAAGGTGGTTTCGAAGATTTGCTACTCGAGAGGAGGAACCGTAGCCTGAAAGCGAGCCAGGGATCCCGACACCTGGGTCCCAAGCCGTCGACACAGAAACGCCATCCGCGACTTTTCCCCGGGGATCGATTCCATTAGATAATTACCATCGTAATTAAATGGATCGAGATCGACGGCCGGATTGATCCGCGACGCGAGTCGCCGCGCGATCCAGCCTCCCTCTTCCTTTTCTTCTTTCTCGTCTCTATCTGGAGAAATGCGTCTGGCCGGGCAACGCCGACGGTCGAACACGACTATGTACTTACCAGCATTCCGGCGATCGCGCGCTCACACGCGCGGTACCCGCTCCGGAACACCGTCGACCGAGATATCGTGAATCGTGAATACGTATTGTCGCGATTGATCGCGCTGCGCCCGTCCGCTGTTTGCGCGGCTTGTTCCGGCGACGCTAATACAAGTGGCCCTCGGGAAGATCTATCGCGCTTTCTTGTTAGTACGCTGCTCGGCAGATGGTTCCAACAGGGATACTCCGTCGGAGGATGTTAACTGCGGATTTTAAATCCACTCGGAAGGCAATCCAAACGGCAGCACTGTGTCTGTCCGAGCTTCCACTAGAACCGCTGCGCCCGAATTTGACATCGCCACGAATACGATCGAGCAAAATAACAATCAGACGAATATCAAATTAATTTCCAATTCGCTATGGATTTTTGAAAATTGAGAGAGAGCAACTACTTCGTATTTCAAGGAAATTGCTACCATTTTATATGTATCACATGTCAATTCGATTGCGAAAGGTTACGCGTCAAAGAAGCGGGAAATTTGAACGAAGAAACGAGGAGTAAAATTGCGAAAAGAGGGATTAGTGGGGTTTACCATTTTATATTCATCGAATGTCAATGGAGAGAAAATTCGCGATAGAGAAGCGGGAAATTTGAACGAAGAAACGGGAAGTAAAATTATGAAAATAGGAATTAAAGGGGTTTACCATTTTGTATCTATCGATGGAGACATTCCACGTTAGAAAAGCGGGAAATTTGAACGAAGAAACGAGGAGTAAAATTGCAAGAGTGGAATTAAAGGGGTTTACCATTTTATACCCATCGAATGTCAATGGAGAGATTCCGCGTTAGAGAAACGGGAAATTTGAACGAAGAAACTAGGTGTAAAATTGCGAAAAGAGGAATTAAAGGGGTTTTCCATTTTATATCTGTCAATAGAGAGATTCCGCGTTAGAGAAGCGGGAAATTTGAACGAAGAAACTAGGTGTACAATTGCGAAAGGGGAGTTAAAGGGGTTTACTATTTTATTTCCATCGAATGTCAATGGAGAGATTCCGCGTTAGAGAAACGGGAAATATGAACGAAGAAACTAGGTGTAAAATTGCGAAAAGAGGAATTAAAGGGGTTTTCCATTTTATATCTGTCAATAGAGAGATTCCGCGTTAGAGAGGCGGGAAATTTGAACGAAGAAACGAGGAGTAAAATTGCAAGATTGGAATTAAAGGGGTTTACCATTTTATACCCATCGAATGTCAATGGAGAGATTCCGCGTTAGAAAAACGAGAAATATGAACGAAGAAACCAGGTGTAAAATTGCGAAAAGAGGAATTAAAGGGGTTTTCCATTTTATATCTGTCAATAGAGAGATTCCGCGTTAGAGAGGCGGGAAATTTGAACGAAGAAACGAGGAAGAGTGAAAGGTGCAAAGGAGGAAAGTCGAAATGGGAACGGAAAGAAAATTTCCGCGAGAGCCGGAGTAAATTGGAGCGAATACTTGGGTCCTTATACTCGTAGAGGGAGCAGCCACAAAGGCAGCATCGCGGTAAGCTGGTATTCTCTTGCGCTCTTTACAGCCGAGCTCGTTGCATCGATTCCCCGTGCGCTCCCTTAATCACTGGCCTCTCATTAGTAGGCGTCAAAGGTACCGACTACGTGGCGAAAGCTGAGTCGCTTTCTTCACCAGCAGCAGTCCCTTTAAACTTCGATTACGCCTTTTTCTCGCGCGGCAGGGCCGCCGCGCAACGAACTGGGCCGCGCGCTGAAAGGCCGATTTTTTCGAATTTAATGAACCGAACGAGACGGCCCGGATTCTGCGCCGGCAGAAAAAACGAGAGCCACGATCCACGTGGCAGCGGACTTTTTGCCAGCCGGAAGTGCCCCAAGTTTCCACTGCTACTTAATATGCCTCTCGATGCATGCTAACGATCGTCAATGATCGGACTCGCCGAGCCACCGAGCGTAACAAGCGCGGTTAAAATTATCGCCAAAAAACAAACGCGTCTCGATCTCGCCGATAATGGCCTACTTCGTCCACGCGCTAGAGCAGCGCGCAAGAATCCGTGGAAGAAGCCCGTAAAAATAGGTCAGACTGGTCAATTGCGCCGTTATAAAAAGGAAAAAAAAGAGAAGGAACTTAAAGAGGAACATTCCCACACGAGTACGAGCGCACTCGACGAGAAGTGAACCCTGCGCGGTCGTTCATAAAAGAATTTGTAGAACTCCAAGCAAAACCCTCCACACTTTGGAGTGCTCCGTACCGCGGACGGAAGAAGCGTGCAACAAGCAGCGTTTCATAATTGTCCCTTAATCTCTCTATCGCGGTGTCTCCGGCGCGGCTGCGAAGAATACCGGGAATTCCGCGCGGGATGTCGGGCATTTCAGTGCGCCGAGGCGGCCGAAAACGCACCGCGGCGACAAGAATCGCGCGATAATTCCCGTTCCCGTGGGACTCGCGTGCGCGAGTTACAGGAGCGTATACAACGAGGACCGGTGGCGTGCAAACAACGTTGAATTACGAGCGGCAATATCTCGGGTGGCGCGCGTGTAACGAGTCCGCGGGATATCAAAGCGCGCGCACAATACGCGGCGATAATTCCGCGATCGCCTAAATCAACCCCGAATTCTGGGTTGAACGTCGCACCGTGCACGAAATGGCCCGGTTGCATCGGCAGCCACGGCCTACTGCGGCCGAACAACTATTCCGAGAACTATTCTAAGTCCGACCCGCGTTGCCGTCTTATTAATGCACGCTGCGCTCCTCCTTTCGCCGACATCTGTCCCCAGCAACGAGGCTAACAGCTGCGCCGGACACAGTGCCTCGTGATAGAGCACCGTGCAAAGTTGCGCTCTCGACACCCGCTACGGAAGCCACGCTCGCAAACTGTTAAGATGGAATTTCGGTGCGAGTTGCGGCGCTTCGACGCCGATTTCCGACCATCTTCCTGCGAATGCATCGAGATCGCGAGTTCTCGTTACCCTAAGGGGTGTCAAAGGGGTAGGTGAACACGCATCGCTAGGTTCCGGCTATCTTTCGATTAACCACTGGCGCTACCAATAAACTCACGTTGCACGGGTGCGCTATAGTATAACACGCCGTAAGGTGTCACATTGGCGCCGCGAGCTACTGCATCGATTCTGAAATATTTCCAAGATATCGATGACACCATGCGACGCCGTGCACTCTGGAACTGTAGCTCGAGAAATGAACGATCTTGTTAGCCGACGTGCAGCCCACGCCATTTTTATTTCTGCGATAAATGCCTATCGACGTGGTGTACACGTCGCTGGCGATTTTGGAACAAAAGCATCTCGACGTGCGTGGCACGTCTTTCTAGCGCAACTGGTTAACGTGACTTCCTCGTGATACTCGGATCAAGCTTTCTGGATTTTCACGCGTCAGATAACTTTGCGTCCATCTCCGATTTTTAAAATCCGTTTTTGATATCGTGCGAATTTCTGAAATTCGATTCTGTCGAGATCGAGGAACCAATCCTATCCATAACGAAGGTTTACTGTAGATTTTTAGTAAGTTAGTTATAGAAATAAATTTTCGAATTTATTCTATTTCCATAGGGCACGTCGGATAGTGTATTAGTGTAGAGAAGCGTATTTTCTTTAACCTCCTTTCACTCCCGAGTTACGAAGAGGGTAGCAAACACCCTGTCCCGAATTAATTTAACAAATTGAACAAAATTTCTCTGTTATCCTAATTAATGTCAGGACACGTTAGATTGTATTTAAACAAAATTTTCTAAAGCCTAACAGCTTTGAAATCCATGGACGTTCTGTCACTGACGCAGTCTTGCTGTCATATCATAGCGTGATATCATACTATTTCGTTCTGCAGGAGTGAAAGGGTTAAAAAGTAACATCTACGTCTTTAGTATACCGTGTAATTGTAATTGAAAAAAAAAATTTTTATCAAATGATATACAGAGTCAATTTTGATCTATAATACATGACAGCAGTTAGGCGTGAACGTTGCTCGTTGCCTCGTACTAAAATAGTATCACGTGTGTATATTAATTATCGTAACAATGTTCGATGTTCGAAATACAAGGACACGATGAGAAATGGCGAGGAACCGATTTGGAGTAGCTGCACGAGTAGTCCAGTTCCACTTATCAAATGCAAATCTGACTGGTAGGTAGCTCTTCTCGGCTTCCGAAACGCGTTACTCTGTTACGCTCGTTAATTTCCCGGCGTTTTTCCCTTTCTCCTTTTCACCCTTTTCCTTTCTTTTTTCGGTGAAAACCAGAAGCCGGAATCTCTTCATCGTCACCGGCAGAATTCCATTACCGCGATCGATATCTCGATGACGATTAAATAGAGATCCGATCCACATTCCGCGAGTTACTGCGCGAGTTAGTCACGGTATGTGGAATATGAAGTTTCAATGAATACGCGGCTGTAATAACGTTCAATTAATACACACGCACGATGAAGCTTTTTCTGATAATGCTCATCCCGCGGGACAAGAATAATAAGAATATTATAATTGCGGCGAGAAAATAATTGCGAAATAACTGCGCGATAATCCGCTAACCATAAATTATAGCCGATGTCATAATTGAGCGTATAATGCGTTAAGAGCGGCGAGGTTAAGGAAATTGCCGAGTAGCAGCGTTAAAATGCCAGTTTGCACGTTATTCGAAGGTATTCCGTCTTCATTTTGTCTTCGCTAGAAAATAAATCATTCGCGTTGCACGTATTTCAATTTTGAGGCACTCGCCAGGCATCATCGGCGTCTTCTCGCGCTTGCGTGTTTCCCGACCACCGTAATTACGGGTTTTAAGATAATCCGCGTCTAATACGCGCTATTCCCTCACGACTGAATTGCGATTTCACGTCGTGGGACGAGACTCTATTCGGCACAATATTCGCGCAATTGTTTCAAAAATTTTTAAATGACATCGAGTCTAAGATTGACAAGACTGAGTAATTATAAATTCTTGGAAAATTCAAGCAGAATTACGCTATCGTTTAAACTCTGTTCTACGAATAGTCTAGGTGATACAGGAAGATAGTTCAAGCTTCAAAAGTTGTACGTCTGTATCCAGCAACAAGGTAGGAATTCAGTAAGAATAACAATAAAGAGTAGGAATAAACTAATAACGAATAAATATACTTAACTAACAATTACAACTCGGAAGGCAATTTTTCAAATACCAAATATCGTTGAAAGACAACGTTATACATTGTCACTTTTGTCTTAACTCTTTGGGCCACGCTGAGAAAGAAGAGGACGGAATGAATGGTTTAAATAAGGGCGAAAGGGTGCAGACGAGTCTGTGTGCTAGTCATTAAATGATAAAATTTCTTGTAGGCAACATTTCTTGTAGGCCTATTTTATTATCTGAAATCCCGTGCCCCAAAGAGTTAAATGACAAGAAGCGCGATTTTGGTGTTCCGATCTTGCTTCGACTTGGACTTCGATATGGAATATTAACTGCTGGTATGTTTTAGAATTTAATATTTTAGTAGGCCTATTTTATTATCTGAAATCCCGTGCCCCAAAGAGTTAAATGACAAGAAGCGCGATTTTGGTGTTCCGATCTTGCTTCGACTTGGACTTCGATATGGAATATTAACTGCTGGTATGTTTTAGAATTTAATATTTTAGTAGGCCTATTTTATTATCTGAAATCCCGTGCCCCAAAGAGTTAAATGACAAGAAGCTCGATTTTGGTGTTCCGATCTTGGTTCGACTTGGACTTCGATATGGAATATTAACTGCTGGTATGTTTTAGAATTTAATATTTTAATATTTCCTGTCAATTTGAAATCAGTGTTAAATCTCTACCTATTAGAGTGATTGACAGTTTACGATTTCGATAATCTTCTAGTCATCTTACATTTTTATCATCGATACGCTCGTCATTACCGTAGGGAGCCGGTTCTAGTTGCTGTAGACCTCCGGTAACGCGGTGTCATTTATATTTATTACACTCGCATTATCGGTCGTGAAGCTAAAACGGTCAATTTCACGACCCATTTTAGACACCGTTCTTCGCGTTTACCTGCAGTTTTCTTTCTTTATTATTTTATTTCACGAAACGATATATAGAATTAAAAAATGATATTTATGTTATACGTGTATGATCTGAATTATATTGCAATTTTTTCACGTTAATGACAATTTGCCAACAATTTGACAACATACCGCGATTAATGTAACACGAACTGTCACTGTGATAACAGGTATCAGTTTTACGTTATGACACGTTGCACAAAATCGATTGACCCTTACTCGCAACTATGTACGGTGCATATATTAACCAATAATGTCAATACGTATAAGTAATGACAGCACTGTTACCATACAATGAATCAGACACCAAGTTATCGTCTTACAATATTGAATTCGTGACCTGCTGCAAGTCCATCGAGAAGAGGATGCGATAAAATATCTTACGTCATGCGTGTCTAATAATTTATCACCGAGGAAAGAGTCTTGCCTGTCAACGTTAATGAACCAATCAATAACCGAGTATATTTTTTCGCTCTCGCTTTGCTTTCGCGTTATCTTGCAAGACTGGAAGCAACGAAGATCGTAGTTCGTTCAGCATGCAGTTGCACAAAGTCCCAGATATACACAATTTATTATGGCAAAACGATGGATCGATGTTAACCACATGCGGTGGCAAGAAATTCACAGACGCGTGTGCCGAAATGGTCCAGTGTTTCTGTATCAATTGCCTAACGACGTGTATACCACGTGGTTAGCGATTCTGTGACAAAAGCATTACGACGTGCGTGACACGTCTTTCCAGCGCGAGTGGTTAAAAGCGCGAGGAAATTTTCCAAATTTCTGAAATTTGTGAAATTTTTGAAATTTCGCAAATACCTTGACGATGGTCGTCATACTCGAGCAAAATGTCAGGGAGCAACGAAAGGCCGTGTTTGGAAGCACCGGTGCAGAGACGCGGGCATTAAATCTTGCCACGTCCGACGAAGAGATTATTCACCGGCGGCGCAGCAGCGCGCGTTAATTGCTCGTTAATTACTCTTTATCGCGAATCGCCGGCCGTGTGCAGTACACGCGTGTACCTCGGTCACTTCGTTATTCGGCAGTTATTCTCGATAAGCGCCGCGTTGTCGGTTCGGTAGTCGTAACGAACGCGCGGTCGGATCGGCCCGTGGATCTAATTGATCCCAGGATACCTCGAATTTTTCCACTCTCGCGCGAGACGCGAGGAACCGAGCGGACAGGGCGGACGCGAGAGGGAGAAGGCAAAGAGGAACGTGTTCATCCGAGTGGCCGGCGGACGTTAACAAAGAGGTTATTTACCGTGCCCCACGACCGTTAATTCTTCGCTATCGCGATAACTTCCCGAAACGTGCCGTTGGTATTGCAGCAATTGGCCTGCTGCCAATCGCCTGATACCTCCGACGCGCTGTCGAACTCCTCGAGCTTGGCCGGACTAGTTTGGGCCCGGGGAACGTGCAGCGACGGCCGCCATCGCTCGAGTCTTCGCCGTCGCGTCGTTCCTCGTGGACCGTAAAACTCGCGATTTCAAAGGAACACGCAGAGTTCTACAGACACGGGAACCCAGTCGAGTTCTACAGTCGGTGGGACGCAAATGTAAAGCACGTGCACGGATTTCGAGCTAATTGGGATAGAACGATGGCCTAGATCTTTGATCGCGTCGGTTCGTAAATCCAGGCGAGCGAGTAGATGTCGCTGAAAGACCCGGGTGCAGAGATGTATGGGGAAATATGGGACGCGTAACGTCACGAGTTTCATATATAAATTTTTATCTGCGAAATGTCGTACGGGGAAATCGTTATGGAAGTTGCGCGGCACCATAAACAAATTTTATCGCTGGTTTCTCTCGTAATTGCGCCCGATTTTGGGTCCTATACCGCGGGAAGACACCGAAAAGGGAATGACTACCGTCTTCGACGAAAAGAAAATCAGCAAGGTCGGCTTTGAAAATGAAAATCGCTTTCTGAGAATACCTTTAAATCCCTGGAAACGACGCTCGAGCGGACACCGAGATGAATTCAGCGGATAAAATATACAGGTAACCCTCCTATAACACGGTAGATAGGTTCCTAGAAAATTCCGTGTTTTGTGAAACCGTGTTGTATGGGACCCAGAGGCAGTACAGAAAAGGGGGTTACGTTCCGAAAACTTATTAAAAGCAAATTTCTTTTCTAATTCTACGTAAGCAACTTAATTTTTATTAAAACAGATAAGAAACAGAAATATTATTTCAATTTAACGCAACTTTAATTTAATAAATTTCTCCGTCGTCACTGCTCATGTAAAAGTACAGTGTTGTACAAAAGTTTTTGCAATTTTCTTATCGTGTTATAGCGAAACCATGTTATAGGAGGGTTCTCGCAATTTATAAATCGCGTTATAGTGAAACCGTGTTATAGGATGCCGCGTTGTAGGAGGGCTACCTGTATCTAAAATAGACGATTCGAATTATGCGAATTGTCTTTTATCCGTAATAATCTAATACAAATTCTGAATAGTCCTCTAAAATGAAATTCAAATAAGAGAATTAATTCTTCGCAAACGGTGCCATTTTGCGCGAGAAAATTCATCCGAACGAGAAATTGTCCACGAAGAAACGAATGCCTGGAAAGATTATGCTAGAAAAATGATAAATTTGTCTCCCTCTTAGGAGGAACGATATTTCTCGGTATTTTAATTCCCATACACGAAGAAAAAGCGTACCCTCGAACTCGAAAGCTCGCCAGTAGCGCGGACTCGAAGCGGCCATAGAAGCGCGCGGTAACCAATTTAAATTAATGCCGCTCTTAATGCGCCTTACGTGTTTTATGCGTTTTCCCCGCTTTTGTATTTATAGCACGAGCGCCAACGGGGGTGTCGAACCGGCTGCGGCTTTTATCGCGAAAAACGAAACTCATCCTGCTCGGGAACAGCCGCTTCTCGCGAAATCTCGTGAAGCATTAATAAAAAAGAAACACGCTGAAGGCAGAGGAGAAGTAAGAGCAGAGGGAGGAGGAAGAAGAAGAAGAAGAAGAAGAAGAAGAAGAAGAAGAAGAAGAAGATCGGCACTCGCGTAGCGGAACTTAATTACAGCACCGGCGGTTTACCTGCGAGGGAAGATTTATCACGCACTGTCGAAATAATATTGGAAAAAATCTGGCAAAACTGCGCACTTTCACCGAGCCGTAGCAGCCAGACGGTATCTTTGTTGTTAACTTCCTTATATGAGAACCGTCCTTGCGTACGCCGCGGGATAAACTGGTCAATTACGCGACTCTCTTTCGATCCTAACCTAACCTCCACCGCAACATCCTGCCGGCGGAAGTGTCAAAACCGCCTGTGTTTTCGATCTGGGTAAAGGAATCGGTTCAGCGAAACCGTAAAGTGCACGAGACCACTTCACTGTTAGATGATCCATCGCGTAGGAGAGGATTCGAGGCTCGTAGCAGGAGAATCGAGGCGATGGAACGCAGAAATACCGGATCGTATCTCGGTACGGCTCCATTTCAAATCGATAATTACACCACGCCAATTACCTTGACGAAGCCGAATATTTCGCGTGCGTATTAAAGAACGATTACCGGAATGGCCATCAAACTCTCGCGAAATTCCCGCGGCTCCGCAATCGCGATGTGGGTCAAGGGCCTGCGCGTGCGCCTACTATCAAAGGAAGTTACCGCGGGCTTTTCGTTAGTCACACTTCGACTCAAGGAAACTGACCTATTCATCTTTCGCGGAACGTCGAGTGCAGCCTGTCTGTCCTCGATTTGCATCGTGGCTGCGAAAGACCAGAGAAAGAGAGAGAGAGAGAGGTTGGACGCGGATAATCGCGTTGATCCGTGCGCGGCAACGCGATTACGCGCGGCCACTATAAATTCCCATTAAACGGCACGTCTCCGCTATTATGCACGCGCTGTCGGTAGGGACATTTTTACGTGATTACACCAGACGGAAGGTTGCGACTGAAACGCGATATCATAACGCGTTATCTACCTCTCGCGGTCGTTGCGTAAGCGATCCTCGCCGCGTTCACGATCCTCGTCGTGCGAGTGAACTTTACCTCGCCGCTCGTTCCGAGGGATGACGATTCTTCCGTGCATCGTCTTGTTTCGTTCCGACTAACGAACGCTATTTCTGAGGTTTGCTCCACGTCGAGGGCCACGCGGATCCAGAGCTATTAACAACCCCTTGACTACTGTGGGCACCTATGGGCGCTTAGGAATTATGCGTTTGTGACACGGAGGGTGCTCATAAGCGCTTGGAAATTTTGCGTTTGTGACACGGAGCGTGCCTATAGACGCTTAGAAATTTTGCGTTTGTGACACCAAGGGTGCCTATAGGAGCTTAGAAATTTTGCGTTCGTGATACATAGTGCGTCTATAGGAGCTTAGAAATTTTGCGTTCGTGACACCAAGGGTGCCTATAGGAGCTTAGAAATTTTGCGTTCGTGATACATAATGCGTCTATAGGAGCTTAGAAATTTTGCGTTTGTGACACAAAGGGTGCCTATAGGAGCTTAGAAATTTTGCGTTCGTGATACATAGTGCGTCTATAGGAGCTTAGAAATTTTGCGTTTGTGACACCAAGGGTGCCTATAGGAGCTTAGAAATTTTGCGTTTGTGACACGAAGGGTGCCTACAGGAGCTTAGAAATTTTTCGTTCGTGATACATAGTGAGTCTATAGGCGCGCGGCGTAGTTTGGCTTTGTGACACGGAGGGCGCTTGTTTTCACAATAATGGCGCAATAATGGCGCAATTCTTGTCGCATGGCACGGTCGCTACGTATCAAAATCTGCCATAGTCAAGGGGTTAAGGACAGGATCCGCTTGGCGCGACGCAGAGGACGCCGCTTGGCCGGGGAAATTCGCGCGCCGGATACGGCGGCGGCGCGGATCAAAATGCGAACCGGATTCCGTGGTCCAGGGTTTACATATCTAGTAGTACGTCAACTTTCGCCCCGGCTCGCGGCAGACGCTTATCCGAGTGCACCAACGTGTACACCCATCCGGCTATCTGTTTATCTGCCGACCGTGGAAGAATCATCGGCATGCGTTTCTACAGCGGTTAGGATGCGTGCAAACACAATGTAACGTCGCGATAGCGCTCGTGTTATGCGATCCTAGTGTCTTGAGTTTCTCAAGGGTACCTCGGGGCCGCGCATGTTAAGCGCAACCGTGGCTCGAGATAGATACCGCGAAATCGAGCGTGATACCATTTGCATTTCGGTATCGATCTCTCCGCGAGAGACTCGCAGGCGAGAGAAGTACTCGCGGGGAAGACGCGGCGGAACGATAATGGTCGCGGCGTGAAAACCAAATCGGCCAGCACGACGAACCCAGCGGCATAGAGCACGCGCGCATGCGCTATTGCTCGGGGCTACCGCGTTAGCGCATGCGCCCACGCCTACGGGCCGGCGCACACAGCGCTCTCTGGAATAAATGCGTGTTTATCGCGGCGGTGGCGGTGGCGGCACTGCTTTTGAAGCCGGCAGCCAGCTCGTGCTGCAGCTTCTTCTTCTTCTTCTTCTGCTTCTTCTTCTCCTTCTCCTTCTTCTTCTGCTTCTACCTCTCTTTCTCTTTCTCTTTCTCCGCGACGCGGCTGCACTCCACTACACTCCACTCCACTCCACTCCATTCCACTCCGCACTGCGCTGTTCCTGCTGCTTCTCGTGGTCGGCGCGGAGAGAGGTTCCCTCGCAGATGGGCCCGTCCGATTTACATAAGGCCGTGCTCTCCTCCACTCACACTGCCACTCGGTGGCCTCTCTTATTAAGCGTGCGCGTGCGCGCGCGCGCGTCTCACGCACACGCGTACCCTTTATTAAGGGCGCAGCGCACGAGCGCGCACCGCGGGGACACAGAAGCGCCGCGCATGCCTTGTTGCGCTAACAATACGACCGCCCACGTACGAGATATCTCGTTTTATTATTATCCCTCTGTCCGCTCTCTGCCCTTTCCTCTCCTCTCTCCTCGCCCCTTTCCTCGCTCCCCAACCCCTCTGCCCTGTTTCTTGCTCCTTCTCTTCCTCGTACTGTCCCGCTGTTCCTTCGTCCTCCATCTTGCTTCCCGCTACCCCTCGCTCCACCCCGTTCCAACCCTTTTTCTTCTTCCACCAGTGCTATTACTTTTCCTCTTCTCTACGCTGTCTTTTTGCTTCCAGACTGCTAGAGTATCTCGATGCCATACCGTTTGCATCTCCACCGAACAGGCACCGATGCAGCCGAGTCGATATTGACCCTTCGTGCTCGGTTTAACGAAGATTTCCTCTGTTCTGCGACTTTGAAAATTATTCGCGCCCTTCCCCATCGGTATGGAACCATGGAACGAGGATGTTCGTTAGGGATCCTCTCGGTTCTATTCGAGAAAGTCGACGAAACGGGGAGGGGAGAAGGATGACGGGGGCCTACCCGAATCCTTTTTCGCCTACGCTGTTGGGTCCCACCGGGGCCAATATATAACGCGCACGCGCTTGTGCTCAAAATGGCCACGAGTTACGAGGAAGGGACCACCTGCGTCAAATCGCATTATACGAGAAACGATACATAATCGCGCGGGCAAACTGGCGTGCCTGTGTACGTACCTCGCCTCATAAAGTCGTAGCTACGACAATGTTCGCCGGAATCTTTTTGTCTGTTCGTCCATTGTTCCGCCACGTCGTCGAATCGTCCTCTATTTGCTGCTACAGGGTGTCGTTAATATCGTATACAGTCTTTATATGGCTACCAAAGGTGTATGGACACGCTTCTCGCATAGTGCTGCATTTGCAGCGGCCTTTCCGCCACCCCCGCCATTTTTACACTCGCTGAAATTATCCGCGCAAGCGCTCGTGCCGCGCACCCTTGCCTTGTCTTCTTCTTAATTCCAGATTTACCGTCTTCTAATTTTCTCTATCTACGATTAGCCTAACCTCTTCTACCAGCGTCCACGAAGCGATCGTCTCGAAGTGAGATCTCGTCGCGCTACCGGGTCGTTGCGTTTATATGTCTCGCGATTATTTCACAGGGTCGCTTAAATACCACGATAACGAATTCGCAACACGGTGTCACGAGCGCGATCCGGTCGCCTCGCGCCAAGTGTAAAGGAAAAGAAATTGAACCGAACACCAGGGGGGACAGGAATTATAAATCGAAGGTCAACTCGCTCGGGACCCCGAGTGATACGCCGCCGCGTCGTCGATTCTTCTCACCGGATTCTTAAGGTAGCAGCGTCATTTTTCACGCGCGTTTGCCCCCCAAAAACAACCGGGACTCGGGAGGAAGAGAGGAAAATAAGGGGGGAGAAAAAGGACACGGGCACGGAGGAACGGAGAACGATAGAGAACGAAAACGAAGGAGCTCGGAAGACCTGGCGTGACTCACCTGGACGACCTTTTTCGCGACTAGGATGCATCTGGTACGCGGCGAGGCGGGGAATAAAGCGAGAGGGGCGGTGGTAGCGCAGAGGCTGAAGATGGAGGAAGAAGGAAAGCAAGAAAAATACCGTCTGGACATCGCCGGTGTGTCACGTCCAGCCAACTTAGTGGACACCAAGAGTCGGCGCTGTCAGTGCGTGAAAGTTCGGAACAAAGATAAATTTGTACCAGTGCGCTCCCCGCACGATGTTCTCTCGGTTACCACATCGGCGTCGCTCCTTTTCCCTCGCGCGTGCTGCGTCGCGTTTACTTATCCAGGTAAAAATGCCCATGGGGTGTTGCGTTAGAATGGCAGACTCGGCCGATTATAGTAGAACAGCTTGATTCTTGTACCACGGCGAATCGCCTCTTCCAACACCGTTATTTATAGCGACTCACGACAAGGAGACATTTTCTTCCTTTTTCATTAATCCTCTTATCACGACTGGTCATCGGATCATCTCAAACTCGAATACGGAATTTTTCGAATTTAACCCCTTGCGCTCGACGATTTTTTGGCTAAAGAAGGGTACGAGTTGAAAAATTTTCTGCTATAAGGCTGATGATATTTATAGAGCAGTAAATAAGAAATCGTATAATAATTAACCCTTTGTACTCGACGATTTTTTCATTACAGGAGAATAGTAATTCGAAGACTTTCACAAAGTCGATGGTATGACCATTTGGGCCCCATGTAAGTTAGTATATTTTAGATGGGATAACGAAGAGATAGGCAGAAAGTTGAAAAAGATTGCGGCATTTTCACCCAGTCATCTGATCCATTATTTTACATCTTCTCTAATCATCTTACGCGTGACGCAGCGCTATACGCTGGAAGGAGATCCGCCATTGTACGAAAGGAACGGGCATGACGCGGTGTGACAGTCGAAAATGACGAACGTATCGGTTACAAACGCGACTCGCGTTGATCGATTCTATCGCGCGAACCTATTGCCCGTGGCTATTCTCATCGCGAAATAACAGCGACGTCGAATGATATCCGCTCGTCGGGTAGAAGAGGAAAAAAGAAGAAGGGGGGAAGAAAGAGAGAAAGGAAGGTCTCGCGGAGTGGCCACAAAGGCATCGCGAGCATTGTCACTGACAGAACAGAAAGCTGGTATACTGACGCCACTATCATAACGTACGAGCAACATATCGCATGACAAGAGAGGCCCCGGGAACACAGGGCCCCGCTGCTGACCCCTCTGACCCCCGCTGTTTTTGTGCCGGTGCCTGTCGAGTCGGACCTTTGGGTCCTGGTCCCAAACTGCGAAACATGCCGACACGGTACGGTACCCCCGAGGCCCTCTCACGAAACTCAACCGTGTGTGTACGAGGTACGCCGTGCGCTGAACCACGGACGTGAAACACGATATTCACCGTTCTGGGCCACGAACTACCATTTCGTCTTTGCCTTTTCTGCTCCTTTTGCGACGATTTTAGTACTACGTATCGAGCGCGATCGCGAGCGGCCGCACTCCCTTTGCTCGTTGCCGTGTGGGGCGCCCGGGGAGTCGGAAAGCGCGACTGGTGGCGAGAAAAGGCAGAAATTCGTTGGGAAAGAGCGCGACGAGGAGTTTTATCCATAAACATCATCGATCGGATCATTCGAGTTTGCCAATCATGCTCACGGGCTTCGTTGTTCGCCGCTGACAGGTGCGCCGATGGAAGAAAAACCGGCGAAAAGTCGGTCGGATGATTCACGATCGTGGATCGGCCGCGCGCGCCGAATTAGGAGGATCTACGGCGCGAACGTTGTTTACGAGGTCGCAGCGGCGTCGCGGAGCGGCAATAAGTAACGGCAATTACAAGGAAACGACGCCGGTTGCGCCGCCGCTGACCGTGTTCACGGCGCATGCTCGGTCGCCCGGGCGCATGCGCACACGCGGCCACCGCGCAACCGCGGCGGCGCGTTCGGTATTTAAATTAACCGATCGATCGGCCGTGTTCACCTCGCACATTATGCAAATGCCGTGAAAACACGTAAAAGTTTTCTGCAAAACCAATTACGCCGACGCGACATCGGCACCGTGGCTGGCCCAAGTTAATTGCGAATTTTTGCGGCGTCCAGTCATTACGCTGGCCTCCCCTGCGCCCGTCGCCTTCCTCGAGCTCCTTCCGTTTCGTCGCTGCCTCCTCGGCACCGATCAAACAGAACTCGAGAGGAAGCAAGAGGACGAGGGCGCGGGAGAAAGAAGGCGAGCGTGAAAGGAGTATGAAAGAATGCTCTTTTGCAATTCTGGTTGGCTGGCCGGGGTGCCGGGGCACGAGCCATCATTCTTAAAGGCCAAAATCGATCCGCCGACGTAAATTGTTAGTCTTTAACGTCGCCGGACGCGAGTTACGGCGTATTCGCCGTTTAAGGGACATTCTGTCCAATGATGTTCATTAGTAGGGAAACAGTCGGCTGGTTCACGGTTTACGAGCTGATGAGCTCGACTTGCCACTTGTGTCGTCTTAAAACAGGACTGGACCCTTACCGGCCACCTCGCTCGATCGCTCCAATGATTGTTTACGACGTGCCACTGATTCCGTATAATTATACACGATTTTCATTAATCTCAATTACGCCAAGGAACCGCTTCTCCTCTCGGCAGACGTATCTCATAAACGGACGAATGCGCGCGAGCGGGGGGGCGCCACTGGTCCATTTCCAACGGGTGAAATCTCGAATTAATCGCGGCACGCGTCCACCGATCGCCATTTCTTCGTCTCGGCGAGAAAATCGGTCGATGCAGCCGGTTCGCCATCGAAATTCCAAGCAGGCACCCTCGCATCGACGAATTTCTCGCGATTGATTAGCGAATAAAGCGTTTGAGAGCCGCTCGAAGATCTCCTCTGGAAAAAGGAACGGCGCGTGGACGCGTTTCTGCTCCAGATTTTCCCGCTTCCGTGAAAACAACTGGGTCGACGACACGCTCGGGCTCGCCAAACCGTGAAGCTATAATTGCGATCCGCGGGATAGGCAGATCGCAATCTGCTAGAATGGAACGCGACCGAGCAGCGAAGGGAGAAGGGACCGGCCGCATTACTCATTCGGACAATTTGTCGGCCGCGTCGCGACCGACGATGAGATATGACGCCGTGTTATCGTTTCTATCGACGATTACTGCCCTTTTCCGGGTGCGATGAGATTCACTACCGCCCGTCTTCCTCCAAGCCTCGCTTCCTGCATCGTTCTTCTTCGGCTTCTCCACGCCTCTTTGCTCGTGGGGCGCTCGTAAATCATGCAACTCCGTACTTCCAAATTCCTCTTCTAACTACATCTACGGTAATTTTCGCGCGAAAATATCTCGAACGGAATGCACGAGTCCGATTTACAGATTCGCGCGAATCGCGTCCGTTTCTGTGCCACGATTATCGCGATACTAATTCGAGGAACGAAATAGGGTTTCGGTTGTATTATCACGAGCATGGAAGTACCTGCCATCGTGTAATACTCCGACAAAGGCTGAGTATCAATTAGCCTCGTGCGTAATGGTATAATGGTACCACTTTCGACACTAGAAGAGCACCGACATGTAATGTGTATCTAAATATAGTATACGTAATTAATATTAATTAAGGCGGTGCGATGATAATTAAGAAGTATACGCAACGAAGATACTATTAAAATACAAATTAAACACGACTGGTTTAATTTGCTCTTAAGCACGGCAGAATTTTGCGTGGGGTTGTTTTCCTGTATGGCAGAGTTCAGCGCGAATCACCATAAATGATACGGCACTGCGTACCTGACACTGGCGTATCGAAAACAAAGACTGTATATTCTGTCTGTATATATTGTGAACACTTATAAAACGTTGTGAGGGCAAAAATATGTGAAACAAATTGTATGAAAATTTAATTCATACTAGAGTAATTAGAGCAAAACTAAAGTAAGTCACTATAGTGACGCGGCGTTTAGCCATTATAATGGCACTGGACCTAAAAAGTTAACCCTTTGCACTCGAGGGGTGAGCTTCAGTGACCATTTCATAAAATTTGGTAGATCGATATTAATTAATATATCAAATTTAATGCAATGTAACAGTGTGCGAGGTATCGAAATCAAATAATTCTACAATTCTTTATTTACTGCTCAAAAAGGTATCGTCAGCTTTATAGTAGAGAATCTTTGAATTTCTACACTTCTCTAGCCAAAAGTCATCGAGTGCAAAGGGTTAATAGGTCTAGTATCAACGTATATAGTATCAACAAGTATATATTTTACCGCCAACTTGTTCAGTTGCAGCTACATTGGGTGGCATATTTCTGGCAATACTTGTTTCCCGTATCCATTCTTTCACCCGTGCATTTAATATACTTAAAATTTCCATCCTGTGATTTAACTCTTCTTCAGACTCAAATACATTGTAAGGCTTTAATGCTTCTTTCAATTCATTCGTTCTAGTAAAATCACTAGGCTTTGGTTCTGCTACACTAATAGCAGATGTCATGCCCAATGTACGTAGATTCTTTTTTTCTTTGGATGAAGCATTTGAATTTGAGTTACCTTGTGATGACCACATTTTGGAATTTATTTATTTGTTCCAAATCGCTTGATACTTTGTCAAAGATGCAATGACACGATAAAGATAGAGAAACTTTGGACGTGTTGTCGGGTTATAAAACTCGCAAATGCTTCTAGCAAAGATGCATCGCGTCAATCCAATGCTTGCGGACGATTCCGCTAATGAAAATTAATCGGCCATAACAACGATCGTATCAACTGGCTTTATTTACGAGCGTTTAAAAATGGCTGTCAAAAAATCGGGAATATTCTAATCTCTTTTCTACCGGACTCGAAAAAATTCTCGGAATTTCTAGCTCCATCGTGGCCCGAGCGTTCACCACTGTAAGCATACAGCCACTCGAGGTGTATACCTGTGTATAGCAAGATCCACGACGACCTCGAAGGATACGCCGTGCCTCGGTACAGCTTTTGAAGGAGTTCATTCGCGTCGGTCGTTTGTCAGTCGGGTTCACCTATTTAAACGTCAGGATCGGCGACAAGTGTCGACAGAACGACTTCACCTAAGTCAGCCTTGATACATTTCGCCCACGCGGGCATCGGAGAGCGGCTTTTCCATCTTCCGCGTCCCGTACACCTACGTGTGGCTCACCTCTTCAAGGCCGCCACAGCCCCATCATTATACCGGCTAAACGCGTGGACACGCGCGCGAGCGCGCTGACGAACCGTAAACCTTTCCTCCCGGTAAACAACGTGTCCTCCTCCGCTCGTTCCCGTTTCTCCTCCTCCTTCTGCTCTTCGTGGTCGTCGCGAAAACACCGGCCGTGAAACGGATCCAGAGAAAACGGTACTTCCCTCAGCCTCCGCGCCTGGCCCGCCAAAAGGTCGAATCCTCCGGGCCCAGGCAACTTTCCGGTTTCTGGGAAACGCTCCCACGCGACCGCCACTTTCTTTCGTTTCGCCACCGAGTCGACGTAGTGTTGTCACGAGCTTCGACAACGGGCTACAACGACTGGGCCCGTGTATTTTTACGGAATGCCGTCGAATGTGCCAAGGATCTCGACGAGTCCTTAGAAAGGATTTCGCAACGCGGCAGCAGGCTCTAACTCCGTGCGTTTCGAGGTTCAGCCGCCTTTCCGAATCCCTGCCACAACAAAACCCCGTCGTTCCACCTTTCACTCTCGTCAAAGCAATTACAATTCCGGGGCAGCTAATAGGTGCGTGACACCGAGACGCTAAATCGCGTCACGGGAGAGAGAAAGGGGCCCGGAGAAATCCAGGGACCGGGATAATCGAGACGAATGGGTACGAAGACGAAGAAAAATTAGCCGTCGAAAATTTCCCGGCCACGCGTCTCCTCCATCGAGATGGATGCCTGTGCGAGGCCTCCGCACGTGGGCCGCCGTCGCGTGGGCTAAAACAATTCTCGGTTAATTAAGATAATCGCTTGTTTATGACGCCATGCCACGGGTTTATCTGTCGCCACTCGGTGAAATTCGCTCGCGACGTCGAGAAAGCGTCCGCAGCTTCTCCGGGCTAACCGTGTTTTTCTCGTCGAATTCGTCTCGTTCGCGTGGGCGTCCAGCGATTGTTTCTCTAGAGGTGTTCGTGCCGGCTCTGTTTCTCGAGAACACATCTTCAGATTTCCGACGAAATTCAGCTCGGCTATCGAACAGCACTCGAGAAATCTCGAGTTTCGATGGTTCCTTCAGAGACGTACGACGGTTCTGTAAGGAGCATGACTATCGAAGAGCACTCGAATATCATAAATTTTAATCGTTGCTTCAGAGGTGTACGATGCTTCAGCTAGGTCTCTTAACCCTTTGACTGCCACGCCGAAATCACGTGTTTCGCTCGGGACGCAGCGGGAGTATTTTTATGGCAAAGTAATAAGAAATTGGTGATGTAAGACAACATTCTTACACAATGGAGCGTTCATCTTAGTGGCAGTCATGGGTGACCACCGTGGCGCCTTGGTAACTGTTGACAATCGAGTAACTGTCAATTTTCATTCAATTTTCACAATTGAAAATAATTCAAGCGTCACCATTGACCACCGTGGCACCTTGGCAACGGTTGACAATTAACTGTCAATTTTCATTCAATTTTTACAACTGCAAGTAGTTCAAGCACCCCGGTCACCAATGACCACCGTGCCACCTTGGCAACGGTTGACAATTAACTGTCAATTTTCATTCAATTATTACAACTGCAAGTAGTTCAAGCACCCCGGTCACCAATGACCACCGTGGCACCTTGGCAACGGTTGACAATTAACTGTCAATTTTCATTCAATTATTACAACTGCAAGTAGTTCAAGCACACCGATCACCAATGACCACCGTGACACCTTGGCAACGGTTGACAATCGACTAACTGTCAATTTTCATTCAATTATTACAATTGCGAGTAGTTCAAGCACTCCGGTCACCAATGACCACCGTGGCACCTTGGCAACGGTTGACAATTAACTGTCAATTTTCATTCAATTTTTACAATTGTAAATAGCGCGGTAAATTCGGGTTAATAAATCCCAATTAGAACTTTTACTCTTGATTTTATTCCTAATTTTGGAATGGATTAGGTGGAGATTCGAGTTTTCCCGTGACGCGTGCTGCACACTATGCACTGCCAAAAAGCTGTCACTCCGAACCCTTCGGCAAGAGTTCTTTATAGGCTCTGTGACACTAACCCATTGCGTCGTTCAATCTAGCTTCGAGGAACCATGCAGCTTATCAATTTTCCTCGAAGCAGAGATAGATCCCGATGCAGAGTGACGCCATTCCGAATAAAGATTTCTGTCACCAATGACCACCGTGGCAGTCAAAGTGTTAAACACGAATCTTCGAAATTTTCAGATTTTGGATTAGATAAACCGCGACACGAATCACGCTAAAATCGTAGCGATTATACAACGACGGTTTCATCGGAAGCCTAACCGGAATTGAGATTAAGGATGCGGAATCCTCTCTATGGAAGTTCCTGATGGGCCACGCGATCGGGTAATTACCCATAAGCTGCACCGCGATCTTACTCGTGCTGTTTTCTCCTGTTTCCCTGGTAAAAATCACTGCTGAAAGTGATTTTAATAAACCGGCAACGGGCGCAAAACGATAATTCCTCGGCGACGTTTCGGGCACGTAGAGGCGCGCGCGCGCGAGCTCGATCATAATCGTTGGCATAATTAACGCGACTTTCGAGCCGTGCAGAGGATGCTCGAGAGACCAGGTACCGCTTGTGCAACCTTCATACCGTGAAATTAAACGACCGCGATTAATGGTAATTCACGATCGGGTTAAGGCTGAGATTAAAGGCCGATATTACTGGTAAATCGACCTTAACGAATGCGATTCAATATCGACAGGATGTTTACGCGATTCCCGACGTATCTCGCAGCCGCAGGTGCAGGATATCGACCGATCTCTCACCGATCTCTCACCGATCTCTCACCGATCTTTCACCGATCCCGAGCGACGGATCGGCGGTGACAGACAGCGTCCAGCCCGCGAGCCGGTTAAAGGGGAGCACGGTTTCGCTGATCCGGTTCGGGCTGCGCCAAATGAGAAATTAACGGACGAAAATTGCACGATGTTTGCTGACGGAAGGCGAGAGAAGTGGATTGCGCTCGGAGCGTGGAACCGCGTGCCGGGTGGTCGGCATACTGGGTCACTGGGTCTAATTAGGTAATTAGCAATTTGTATCTCGGCTCGATCTCAGCCCTTCCCCTTTGTTGCGCAACCACTCGTGACCATTCTGAACGTAACTCGAGGAAAGTCTGCCTCGTTCCACCTTCTTCCTTCTTTCCGCTCCCTTGCCGATCTTCGGGCCCCGAGACAGCGCATGGGAATCGGGGTGAACGACGGGGAAGAGGTTAAGGGAGAAGGAGGCGAGACAGAGGAACAAGAATGGCGGAGAGTTACGCTGAAAGCAACCAACACTCGGACCCTCTCGCAGCAATTACGACGGCAAGCGAGAGGGGGGCCGGTGTAATTACTTTCGGTGCCTGTTCCCGCGACGAGGCAGCCCCGCTGGCGTCGACAAGACGTAGCTCCTCGCTCGACCAGCCCTGTCGAATACGCTTTCCAAGTTTAATCGGGCGGCCATCGAGAAAAATCGCGGCGTTCGCTCGGTTCCCTACGCTATTCGCGTCGCAGCGACGCGTAGCGGCGGCCCGGGCAAATTGGCCGTACTTTATGTCACGCGGCGTAATTTACGCGTCGTTCGCCGCCTTTTCGCCGCGAGGTAATGAAATGGTAATAACAACGTTGCGATTCGGGGACGAGCCTCGGGCGGCCGTCATTACGTCGCTAATGTGGGAAATTGTGGCGAAACGGGCGAGGGACCACGCCGTGGCGGGCCACGGGCACTCGCTGCCGAATCTGCGGCACGATTTCTGGCGAAAGGATCGGACGATCGCGCGAACAGCGCGAGTCGCTCGCGTTCTCTCTTTTGGGAAAGCTGCCAAGTTCCTTTCCCGTTTTATCGACATTTTTTCCACGTCTCGTCGAGGCTAGCGTCGAGATCAACCACGCGTTTTTGCAACCAACGACTACGTGCTTGTACGGGGGAGACAACTCGAGTAGAGAATGGATTAGATAACGTTGACCTAGGCCAGGGATTCTTAAACCGCGCAACTGTTGGCAGCTAGTGGCAGAGATATTTCTTCCACGCACACGAGACGTTTATCCGAAATGAATTCTGAAATTCTGACACGCGAACATAATTGCGGGGGCCATTTTGGTGCGAGGTATCTCGAATGTGGATCCACACTTGCGATTATTCACGAGGAGAGTGCAAGTCTTTTGGGTCATTGATTTAGGTGGAACTTTGAAGGTATGTAGATTTAGTCATCCAGTTCTAGAAAATCTCAATAGTTACGGGATATTTATGATGAATGCTTTATAATTCTTAACTAGAGATTTCTCCCGAATAATTATCCATAGTTATCAAGCGGCATTGTGACTAAATAGCCATATCCGGAAATTGCCATCAGCATTAGGCCACAAGGGCACTTGAGAAATATTTGACACAAATCTGTCATTAAGGCAATAATAAAACTCCAATCATAAACATCTCGAAAACTATCGAGTAATTGCCTTTATAATGATATATTTTCTTGAACTGGATGACCAAATCTGCAAACCTGCAAAGCTTTAACTAAATTTATGACACGAAGGTCTTGCACTCGCCTTGTAAGTCTAAGTCAAAATATTCAATCTTTCCTTTTTAATTGGCACGAACGTGACATTATCCCGAGAAATACAATATTTAGGGGTTCTTAAATTGTTACATTTGCAACCCCCTTTTAACAAAGTAAATATATCGCGACACTGAGTACATACACATATATTACACAAATTTACGTAGTATTTGTCGGCAGAAAAATAATCTTCCTTAAAAATTCCTTCCTTCAAAAACTCAGTCGAGAGTAATTTTCATTCTTTTCGCAAGAATAAATGAGCATTCGAATTCATTTTAATATCGGTCTAGGTAATGATATAGCGATTTTGATATTTGAAAATGAAAAGAATAAGAATAATGAGCACACGAATTCATTTTAATATCGGTCTAGGTAATGATATAGCGATTTTGATATTTGAAAATGAAAAGAGCACAGCTGAATTCGAATTTATTCCTTCGAGGAATAAAAGAATCGTATCTTATGTGAAAGACGGAGCGCGTTGGACTATAAGTACGACTATTGGACTAGACGATATTGGCCCAGGTAGCGAAATCGCAATATCGATATTTGGGAAATGACCGGTACAAACGGAGGCATAGCCAAAATTATTCGATCGTGAATAGAGCGATAAATAAGCCGCGGGCTATTCGGGATGAACTCGAATGGCTGATTCGGGGCCAATTTCAACAACGCGTTCGCCATGAACGATGTACCGCGTGTACGCTGCTTCGATCCGCTGCTACCGTTGACAAATCCACGATATTCCGCTAAATAAACGTTATTCGGCTTGTTCATTATCTCGACCGACATAATGGATCCGTAGCCAACGCGAATTGTGTCCTTCGGTGTGTTTACCGTCAATAATGTCAAGCAGAATTTGAATCAATGCGAGCTCTGTTTGCTAGCGCGCTACCCTGCCAAGAATGCCCTGCCACTCTCGCATGCCAACAAAAATATTGTACATAATCGAATGTGCCAGTAAACATCGTTGCCTCGATAACCAACATCCTGCCAATTTTGCCCTCCGCTAGTTTCCACAGGTGTTCATCCTCGATTTTAAAACCCAACCTCTTAGTCACCTCGTTAAATCCCTACCCACTCGTTCCTCTCTCTGACGGACACTTTTCCACCGACTGTCAAACGAAAGTGCAGAAACCTCAATGACAATTCTCGCTTTAGCGCTTAGCCAGCGTAATAACCTGGGATCAGCTGCACAGCGACGGTGGCAATTGTCGCAATCTCAATTTACCGCATACCGAGGCTCGCATACCGCGCTGAAACTCATTCCGCGCTATCTAGACCAGCAACGAAATCACGGGGAAAAACAAAGACACTCGATCGTAAGTCTTCAGCGATCTACGCCGCTCCGCTGAGTCGTAGAAGCTTCCATCCAGGTACCATCGAACGTTCCATCGAGCTTCCACCGTTTTGCAATCGCGAGAATTCACCGTAGGTTAGCCAAGGCTCGAGACTTTGAACGAAAGCGTTGACAGCGAGTAGAGGGAGACGCGCTAGAATTCGAGGTGTCGCGAGGAATTCGCGATCGAAGTTGAAGGATTTGGTGCTTACAGAGAACACGGACGACGAAGCAACGGCGATCCATCAGAGATCGTTTCTACCGGCGAGTGGAACGCGTGGAACGATCAGGTTAGCTTGGATCGATCTCGCGAAATTTCGATCTACCCCTAGCGCGAGACACGCAGGCCTCGCTGGCATGCGGTCTGTCTACTCGTAGCCAGCCGGACAATTTCTTCGTTGATGGTATTACACCGATTTTATCTCCGAGATCTATAATGCGAGGCTTAAAGCGAGGCTCGACGAGCGGAACGGCTTCGTGGAATTAAAGCGGAGTACGCGGAGGATCAATGGCTTTTGTTTCCCTCTGCTCGATGGCCATAATCGAAACGCGGTCTAGCACGCTTCCGCGTGTCTGTCGCCCGGAAATAGCGAATCCACGATTATGGATCGACGCGACGACACGTTCAGGAATCCTTGGGCCAGCTGGCCCACTAAGGGAAACCGTGTACGAACGACCAATTATGAACGTTTCCACGACACGCTGTCACCGCGATGTTTATTAGTAGCCTTAGGTAGCCTTGATCGTTGGGCTCCGGCTCGAGTTGCTCGTGAAACTGTTTTCATCTACGTCTGCTTTATTAAATATTCCAATCCTCCGTATCGAATTGCCTGCGGAATCGATTCGCGTGACAGAGCTGGCGCGACGCGAGATCTTGACAGATACTAGAGGTCTAGAAGCGGCGAAACCGCGTTCGAATCCAGCGGGGACCCACGGGGCAGCATTCCGAGTCACTATGTCACGATAAAATCGAATAAAAGAGATCCTTGCGAGAGATGAATCCGCGCCGGTTAGAAGGATAGGCGGCTCGTTACGGGCGCGCGCTGGGAATGACGATATTTCCAGGTAGCCAGCTCGTCAGGTGTTCCGAGTTACGATAACGTCTAATAACAGCGGCGATGGAAGGCGACGGACCGGCGTGAAGAGAGACAAGCAGAGGAAAAGGAGGAAGGAGAAGGCCAGCGTGCGGCTCGCGGTGTGACACGCTGCATCGGGCCAGGTGGCCGACCGATTTGCCGAGACCACAATGACGCGTGGGCCGTGGAATTGTCCTGCGTCCGGCCTTTTTGCCTTCTCGTCTATCGTCGCGGTGACGAAACGAGTCGTGAGAGACTCCTGCGAGAAATTGCCTAGCATCCAACCTATCTGCTCCTACCCCGTGCCTCTAGCCTCCTTGCGCGGGAGTACTGATTTACGATCGTTTCGCGTGCACCAGGTGTCGCGTTCGAAGCTAGATCCGAGTAGGTTACGATGTTTGTTTCTCGATCGCGAGCTGGTCCCCTTCGGGTCCAATTTCTGAAAACGCGCTCGAGACAGCTGAACGCAGAATCTCACGCAAAATGGCGCGATATACCACCCATGAGCACGTCGCGACGTGTTAATATCTTGAGGACATCTGTCTGCGGATACTAGCACGAGCAATTTTAATGTTACGCCTGTGGATGTATCTCTGGGCCAAGTATCTCTACTGTTCTCAACGCGTGTCTCTATATAAATAGACCACGAACGTATAATTTTCTCCTATTTGTACAAGATTTCTTAAAATAAAATTCCTCTATGGAGAATTTTGGACACAAGAGTGACCACACCTAGCTCTGCACAGAGCTTACTAACCTTATACTGATAAAGGGTAGTAAAAGTTTAGATTAAAGGACAATGTGTCAATACAGTAGAGTGTGTTATTTTTGACAAAGAAGTGCCTTAACCATTTGACTGCAGTACATTCTCGAAGAGAATCATCAATACAGACGGTGCGATATTTGACAATTGACAGAACAATATTGAAAAAATTGCTGATATTCAATTGCTATGCTATATTTCAGGTGGAATCAATTGGTAAAATAGCAAAAGTGATGGAGTAAGAAAAATGTAGGGAACGTGTATTTACATCTTTTGTATATATTGATACACTTATGAGGACGTATATATACGTCTCTTGTATATAGTGACAGACTTGTGAGGACGTATATATACGTCTTTCGTAGTGAAAGGGTTAAGAATAAGTCAGGGAATAAGTGTCAGATGAAACCGGGAAAAATTGAATATTCGAAGCATAGATTGACAGAAGCTTGGATCGAAATACCTCGTTCCACGACGGAAACCCAATTAACCCACATACGCGAGCGAAAGGGCGTGTAATGGAACGAAAGGAAACAACGTAGGACGAGCGAAGGTAAAAGTGTCGTCTCGGCTTCGCCTCGAATTAGGCGTCTCCGGGCACGAACGCTCGCGGAAGGAAGAGACGATGTCCCGTTTAATTCGTGGCGCGTGGGCGTCGGCTAAGAAACGATTCTAGCGTCGGCCAGCGTCAGCACTCGGTCACCGGAGTTCTTTGGCTCAGAGATCCCTCTCCGACGCCTCGGCACCGTACCCCGCCCACCGATCTCGCAGCCTTGAATACCAACGATCGTCACTTCCTTCCTCCCGTCAATGTTTTCCGTCGCACTGGCTACTGAATTTCAATTCGACGCCTCCTTTCGATGCACGAATTCCTGCCGCTTGTCGGATCGCAATCCACTTCGGCGAATCGCGAGGAAACCAGTGCAGGCACTTGCCAATTACCTCGTAGTCGACTACCGAATTATTTTGCAAAAGTCCACCGAATATTCTCGAATTTAACCTCGATATCTTCTTCACGAGGCGGTAGGGTCCACGAAGGTATTAGGAAATTTAATTAATAATTAATAATTAATAATAATCTTTCTTAACGCGTCAAACGCCACGCCACGGTTTTACGTGCCGTTTCGTCCACGATACAGTTAGCCATCACGTGGGCCCTTCTGGACCGCGAGGACCCCCTTTTCTGAACGGAAAGTACCTAGGACCCGGCGTGGCGTTTAACGCGTTAAATCCGATATTCAACTATTTGGGGAAAGTTGGTCAATAATTTCCGATTAAAAAATTTTTCCTTTTGGGATCCATTGAAAATCGATGAAAGTCCATACGTGCATATGAAAGTGGTACACGTGTAAAATTACAGGGGTAGTTTAGAAAATACGAATATACGTGGTCCCCGCAAATACAGGGAATAAAGTAGTATTTTAACACGGGATAAGCAATGTCATTCTTTGTTACTAACGTATTTCCAATTTTTCAGGTTCGACGGGGAGAGCACTCTGTGGGAGCGATGCAACGTCACCTCGGCAAACTGCAGCAACATCGGCTAATACGGTATAACGAAGATAAACGAGTACGTACAACCTTGCATCTATCTCAATAAAAGTCGACGTTAATTTCATTATAAGCAACTGCGCGCTCAGTGACAGCAGAAGCAGAGCGTGATGGATCAGGTAGCTGTGCTATTAAAATCGGCGATAGCCACCGACATCGAACAAATTATTTACACCTTATTATTACCCATTATTCCAATCGTATATTTGACCCCCACACTTGATCCTCGGAGTACCTAACCCGAGTACCTATCTATAGAAGGATGACAAACTCGAGGATCCCCAGATGCCATAGCTTATCGATGAAACCTTGTCGGGATGTTGGACTACTCGCATAAAGCCTCGCAGAGGAACCCTTTACCGACGTGGTTCATAAAATGCGTGGAAATAGCGTCGATTTGGATCGAGGGATCGGTAAAGCGTGCTCGGTGGCGTGAATCAAAGGGGATTGACAGAAGGATGGACAGAAGCGTGGCGTTTGCACGCGGAACGAGCTAGAGACGATTGGAAGCAAAGGAGCTCGGAATGAAAATGGTCGGCGCGATTGTCGGTGGATCGGCACGTGGCTCGTCGCCGGGCCATTATAAAACAGCGTGTTACGTGCGTGGGTCGTGCTTGTAAGCATCGCTAGGTGTGCGCGTCCCTTTTTTCGCGCGAGCGCGGCGCGAATGCACGCACGGCCGCGGCGCAAGGATTTTTACGGTGACGAGGCGGCGCACAGGCCGGCGTGTATATACGCGGCGATTTCAATGCGATACTTTCAGCCGCGGTCTCCGATTCGACATATCTCGATCCGGTTCGCCCACGGGAACCCGGGGCACGTCGATGTGTATGAATATGCAACGATAACGCGCGCGATTTATTTATAAGTATGACGCGGGGATCGATCCCTCGAGGAGGCAGGCATGAAAAATCGACATAATATTATCAAAACGCGATATTACGAAACCACCGATGGAAAGCGCCCCGCTATCTCGGAATTGCACGCGTCCAGGCTTCGACCGAGAACGCCACAGCACGCGCCGCGCGCGCCGCTATACACGGTGAGCGGATTAACCTTACCGCTCGATGCTGAGCACTGTTTTATTGCGCGGAACGCGCGAGGAAGCTCGCGACTGCGATTTATCGGCCCCCGGACACGGGGCTTCCATCGTCGCGAGGATAGAAGACGAATCGGTTTCAGTTTTACGACGAACGTCGCGGAACCCAGCGCGTTCCCTGGGGTGAAGAGCGATTCTTGGTTTCGCGATGGCCTCTTGAACCCCGAGTATCGTAACGCAGCGTATTGACGCGAAATGTGGCGGAACATCGAAACGATAACCGATGGAGAACTGGTAGAGTTCAATTTCGAGGAAGGAATGAACGGGAACCGAGTGGAAAAAATTCGAACGCATTGGCGTCGAATTCTTCGGAATTTGGAAATTATGAAAATCTCTGTTGAAAATAAGATACGTTTTAACGTATCGAATATACAAAAATTAATCTGCGAAGAGAAATAGATGTGTCTTTAAGCTATATATAGGGAAGGTTCCGGGAGTGCGTGAGGTTTTTGTTTCACGCATTGGATAGGAGTTGTGGGACCGGGACGATTTTTATTCTTCATTCTAGTTTTTACTCTCTACGAGAACAGTCAGATATACCTTCTTTAAGAGAGAAATAAAGACAATTATAATATTAGAATAGTTATTTCTTTTATTCATAATCCCAATAATCTCAATGGCGACGTTTGATTTTCTTAACACGTTGACGACCGGGTATTTAATCTCAATATTTTCACATAGAATCGGACATGTAATAGACTTTTAACCCTTTGCACTCGAGAGGTGATTCTCAGTCGCCATTTAATCGGATTCTAAAGATCGTTGTTAATTAATACCTCGAATTTAAAATTGCCCAACAACGCGTGGAATATCGAGGTAAAATAATTCTACGATTAATTTGTACTTCTTATTTACCGTTTTGAAAATATCGGCGACTTTATGGCGAAAAGTCTTCGAATTACTATGTTTCTGTCACGAAAAGATCATCGAGTGTAAAGGGTTAACTATAGTGACATTATTGCAGTAAAAATAAAATAATATTTGTGCGAATTTCTTCGCGGAAGAATACCCAAAAATACAGCAAAATTTCGGGTTACACGTGTTACGAACTTCAAAAAGCGTAAAAATCGAATAACTATCACGTAATAAAATAAAACGCGGACAGCGATTTAACAATCCCCAATACTAGAAATAACATTTTCCAATACGTATTAGCAAATGGGATCATATAGCAATAATTTGAAATAAAGAAAAACAGGATAAAGTACACAGGCGTAGGAAAACAGAAATCTCCGTGACCAGTCCACAAAGATTTCCGTGATCGATCGTCAACGCTTTAAATTTCGTTGGACTCGTAACAAACGATTTTTGAATTCCGAGTCACGAGTCGAACCTGTGATTTTAAAAGAGCTGACATTACTGCACTAAAATTGCTTTATTATAGCTACATTACACCAAAATAGTATTTGTACGAATTTCTTCGCGGAAGAATGTCCAAAACGCAGCAAAATTTCGGAACACGCGTGTTACGAACTTCAAAAAACCGACAAAGTTGAATAATTATTACGTAATAAAATAAAACGTCGATAACGATTTAAAAATCCCATATGCTAGAAATGACATTTTCCAACGCGTATTAACAAATGGGAAAAACACGATAAAGTACATAGGCGTAGAAAAAGGGAAATCTGTGTGATCAGCCACCAACGTTCGTGCGATTAAATCCAAAGATTTGCATGATCGGTCGTGAAAGCGTTAAATTTCGTTGGTCGAATAACCAAGGATTGGTGGATTTGGAGTCACGAGTGGACCCGTCATCTCCGTTGAAAGAGCTAACGCGGAATGACGCGAGGAGGCTATTTATAACGTAGAAAAAATGCGGATCGATGGTCGGGAATAAAAGTTGGATCTCGCGCAACGAGTTTCCCGCGCTCGATCGGCGCAACTTTTCCACATAACTGGATCACTCTTGAGCGCAAAGGAATAATAAAAGAGTTCTTCGAAGTGGTTCACCCTGTACAGCGCGGGGAACGCTGGCGTCGTGTGTCCGCCTTGGATTTTTCCTCCCCGCGGTATTTTTGTCACGGTTACACACTATCGTATGAATTGTGGACCAGTCCGAGCGATTGGTTATCTCGCTAGCGAGCGTACTGCGCGCGCGCCGTTACGTTGCGGCCAGGCCGCGGCGCGCCGCGTTCCGAGTTAATTCGAGAGTACACGCGCGCGACACGCGATAAATTAGATAGAACGTAAACGAGATTGTCGGAACTATTCTCGATCCGCGAAATCGATCGCCGCGTAATTTATGCCCGACACGTGTGGGATTATGAGCGGTGTCTCTCTTCGCCGTCCCTCTCGCCGGCTGGCTTATCTCCGCTCCAATTTTTCCCATCCTCGACGTGGTCTCTCGCCTCTCTTACTTCTTCCTCCATGGAGCGCGATGTCACACGCGCGAGAAGGAAATTCGCTTCTAACGGGGATCACTCCGCGACACCGCGTGGCGAATCGAGCGTACTCGAAATGGAAGCCGATAAGTTAAGAGACTCGTTAAAATCCGTATCGTGGTGCCCCGTATTGGATGGAAGGAAGGAAGGTAGGCGTCGTAAATCATCGAACGTCGGGCAGAGATTTCGACGCGAAAGGGGTGGGACGTAGAGAGAGAGAGAGGGTAGAGTCCCGGAGGGAAACGGCGAGTCTATCGAGAACCGGAGACACGAACGCGTGGACAGGAAGGAGCGGAGCGGCGAGCCGCGTCCTACGCGTATTCCGCGCGTTCTCGCGCGAGATTCGCGAGGTAATTCGCGCGAAGGGCCGCGACTCGGCTGAGCGAACTGGGTTAACTCGGGCTGCTGGAAGGAGCGGACGTTTTGCTCAGGGTCGTCTCGCGGACGTCCTCCGAGACACCGGCGTTGGCTCTCGAGCGCGCAAGGCCGTAAAAGCCGACGTCGGACGCTTTTACGGCCAGCGGAGCCGAAAGTTACGATCCTGCTTTTCATTTAATTAATTTCACCGTAAGCGCCCTCGAAAGACCCGGGCGCGCGTGTAACGCAACCGCGGTCTCGCGCGTAGAAAAACGGTGTTTCTCGTGTCGCCGCCCCGGTAATTGGACGTCGAACGGATTTTTCAAACGGCACGCCAACTCGGCCGTATAATTAAGCCCAGTAAAGGCATACCGAGCGACTTTTAGCGTTTAGAGGAAAAAGCGCGAACGCGACGATTCCTCGCGAACGGAAGCCGCCCCTTTCGCGTCCACGGGTCCCGCGAATCCGCGCCGCGGACGTGAAGAAGCGGTCGACACGAGACCGCCGGTCTCCGGCTCTTCGCTCGCTTTTTGTCCCCGCCAGCCGGCAGACAACTCGCGCGGACTGCACGCGCGATTGCGACAGTCCGCTGATTTGCATACTAGAGGTCCGGATCGTTTAACGAGTTCGCGCGAGCCGCCAACAGGTGGTTGACTCTTGTCGCGAATCTCGTTCGGAAGCCGCGCATGCGCGAAACACGTTCGCGCGATGGATCTCGTTTTTAACCCTTAACGAACGAGCGCTTTTTTCTAGAACAAAGACCAGTAGGTCGACGGATTTTTAAGAAATTAAGTTTATTTTCAGAGCGAGAAAAGGTGCATAATATCGCTTTATTGGATTTTATGGAAACTTTCAGTAATAATAATAGGTAGTATATGAACAGATATGTCCATACAAAAGGATACTGAATTGAAAATTTCAGAAAAATAATGGGAGTGCATAATGAAGGCCGAACCTAACAGATTTCCTGAAATATCACGTCATGCCGCCTGTATGACGGCATTCGAATTTTTTAGAATATTTATAATGTCGCGAGTATGGCGGCATTCGTTCGCTAAGGGTTAAATCTTCGTAAAATAATTTGTGATCGACGCGATGGGACAAGACGCGTCCATTTTTCCTTGTTGGATATTACAGTGGAAAGTTGGATGTGGTAATAAAATGAATAATTTGGTAGTGAGATAGTAATGCACTCTTACAAACTAGAGACGTCGATCGTCAAAAGAAATAAAAGCATAACGTCTCCCGTTTACTACAACCATAGTCATTCCTGATGTACCAAATAGACACAGATGGCGACGTTGCCATAAATCCTGATTCTTAACATTCCCATCGATCATCGCTCGCGAATATTAGTTATGGTAAAATTCAATATAGAAGCAAACTCTACATTTCTGCTGTGTGGGGCGATCCCTTCCCCCAATGTTCTGTCTTCTGTCAACAGTCTTCTGAGGACGATTTTTCATCTGCGAGGCCCTGAACAGTTCTGTTCTCGCCATTCGCTCGTTGAATAAAGATTTACAGTTTCTCTACAGTTTTCCACTGACTACTCTTCCTTGCGTAATAACCCCTTTAACAATTAGTTTAGCATCGAACCTAAGCTCCATTCGCATACGTTTATTTCCACCGAACTGGTCGAATGACCGATCTATGCATGAAAGTTCTTTACAATCGGATGTCAAGTAATAGCTAATATATCGAACACGATAATAACGAATTTCATCTTTTTTCACCTAATGTTAACACATTGCGTACGGTTTGACGAGATATCCCTCTTTAGCAAGCTGAAAATTGTGGCCCAGGCGACGAGACATCTTGTTTTTAAATTTCTTCGACTCAATCGACGATTTAAAGAATTAAAAATATATTTTCTTGCTATGTCACCAGGGTAACGAAGTCTCGCGTATTCTCCTAACAAATGGCTAGCGATAAAAATACCAAACGCAAATTATGCATCGTATAAAGTGTTTCTGGATCACCCAAAAATGTGCGAAACGCGTACGCAATGTGTTAACCACTTGCGTGGAAATCGTCTGGAAAGACGTGTCACGCACGTCGTAACGCTTCTGTCGCAGAATCGCCAACGACGTGGTACACACGTCGTGACGCCTCCCAGAGAGTTACATTGAATCATTCTGACACACTCGTCTGTGAATTTCTTGCCAGGGCAAGTGGTTAAACGAGAATATGGATAAGGAGTACGTAATGGCAGTATAACTTTGTGTAACTAACGCTTGGAAAGCGACGGTGTTGCGGATATCTCGTTGTCGTTACGGATTATAGGTTACGCCATTGTAATTTTAATTCTAATTTTTTTGCGCCACATTTCTTACGATGCAAACGGATATCGATACGATTTTACTGCTCTTACGATTTTTCTCTTACCATTTTTCCGTGCGTTACAAAAGGGTATAAATTCTTGCAGCGAGAAAATGGCCGTGGCAGCAGGCAGCAGACATATAAATCTCGAGAAGAAATGAACTAAAAGAGGCAGATAAATATCGAAAAGTTGATTACACGTTCGTTGGACTCGTCTACAACGCGATGGAAAAATTGCAACTAGTACTCATACAACGATAAACGGCGCCGTGTAATGCCCAAGATACATTTATCACTGCGATGTACTTTTCCGCTTTTTCTTCGCAGACGTAATATCCATACGCTTATTCGCTATTTATATCCGCGCTGGGAAGCTAATAGTCGCGAGAGACACGTAAGAGAAGAGTCGCGAAGAAAATGAAACTCGAGACACGTTTAACCAATTACGAAATTGGACGAAATTATCCCGCGAAAGTCGGCGAGAATATTCGGGATATTTTTATTCCCGATTTTATAACCAATCGCGATATCTCGGGAAAGAAGAATACGCGCGATCTCGCATAAGCTCGAGGAATAATAACGCAACGTGAGGTTAAAGAAGCGTCATCGACAATGATAAAGCGTTGTTTGCTCGTTCTCGTACTAATTAACCGCTTGCGGGCGAAATTATTTCGCCGGTCGGATAAAGTAAGAAATTTCGCATGAAATAAAAGCCCCGTTGACGCGTTCACGATCGTTAAGGGGCCGATATTCATCGGATAACTCGCGTCTCGTAAAGCACGGGACGTATCCCTGGCGTGACACACGGGTTGGCCGTGTATGAGAGAAAAAGGTCGCGGAGAAAAGTGACGAAAGCGACAACGTTGAATGCGGGATTTTTAATTAAAAGTTAAAAAACGGCCACGGTAGGTTGGTCGTCGGACGCGTCGGGGGGTCGAGAGGAGCGTCTTTCGTTAGGAAACCGGGGGATATCGCTTTAATCGGTCGCCGTGGCCAATTAGCCGGCCGTTACGAAATTCGTTGGGCCAGGCAGAGGAGCGAGGAGGTGAAAATGTGTCGAGTTTCCCCGAGAGGGGGCCGTGGGGCCGGGGCAAGCCGGAGACAAAAACAAGCCGGACCGCCGGCTCGGCCGCTGTTATAATGGAAAACGAGCTCGTCGCGTGGGACGTTTCATTAATGAAGATGTCTCGTTAATCGTTGGCCGAGGTTATCGGCTCGCCGGTGGCTCGAGACCTCCTCTCGGCCACGCCGGGCGTAATTTCCATACGATTTTTCCCTACGAAACCACATTTTCGGGTGTCGTTGAACTCCCCCGGTGGGCGGGATAATTACCCCGCGGTAGGTACCCCGATACGCGGGATCCCGTCAGTGGCAGAGGTGTCCGAGCGGAATTTTCGGATAGCCGACACGCTCGATTCCGTGTGCGAGACGCGTCGTGGAATCCAGGCGCCGGCCGCGGCTCGCGAGCCTCCAT
>NW_016909734.1:991206-1011349 GCF_001483705.2 Eufriesea mexicana
ATGCCGAAATTATTGCACCGTATGGGCGCGCAATGTCCGGCAAACGCGATAAACCGGCGAAACGAAAGCAAACGCGCAGACCCGTGGCCGCGCGGTGCGAGTGGCCGGGCCCCTGCCCGCGTTGTATACGTTCGACGTTATTACGAATTGGGTCCCGAAATATTGGCCCGGCGGGAAGGAGTGGAACGTCAAACGCGATAAACCGGTGGCGCGTACGCCAAGACCCGGCCGACGAGGCGGCGTAACTCGTTACAGGCGGGGGCCCCCCGTCTAACGATAGCATCGCGTCCTCCACTGGCCGGTCACGGCGTCGCGTAGTCCCGGCGAATTCACGAGGACGGACGCACCGCGAGGAGCGGAGAATGCCCGAGTAAATTTTATCGAAGGATCCCGTGCCCACACGGGGCCTATCGAGGCTCGAATCGACCTTAAATTACTCGCGGTTCCCGAGTCGAAGTCGTCTCGAACTTTTGAGTCACACCCGGCCTGCCGTCCGGATAATGGCGTCGCCGCGCGGAGAAAGAGAGATAACTTAGAGACAGGGAGAAAGACGGGTCCTCGGTGGGCCCGGGGATCGAGAGCGAGACGAACGGATCTCGAGGACGCGGGAGAGACGAGGAGAGAGAGAGAGAGAGAGAGAGAGAGCGAGGGATACCCGGTAAAGTCTCAAATCGGCCCGCACCCTTCTGCCAGCAGAATTTACGATTGTCCACGCGAAAGCGTAGGTAATCGTCGATGATATCACCGTTATAAATAGGCACGCCTCCTGTCTCTCGTATATTTATACCAGCACACAGCCGCGCGCCGGCGTACACCTACCTGTCCGCACGAATATTCGCGCGCGCGATCGCTCCTTCCTTCTCCGTTCACCGCGGCAACGCTCGCCGCGAGAGCGCGCGTGTGCGACGCGTACACGCGTGCACACAGGTGCGCGGCCGGAGAAGGTGCGCGCAACTTGTCTCCGAACAGTGACGTCGGAATTACGGGGGCAGCGGCCCACCGCCGTTTTCACGCGGGAAAACCTTCTCGCGGGAACGCCGCGTTCCGGATACTCCACATAGCCGCGCTTCGATCCTGGCCTCAGGGGGCGAGAAGTCTGCTTGCTTTCCCTCGAACGCGCCGCGACTAGGCGGCGCAAGGACGAGAGCAGCGGAATCGTGCTCGCGATACTCGTGGGTATCGTGCAAATGCGTTGGGACAAAGCCTAATGGTATAATAAATAGAACGAGGAAAGTCGCATAGCTGCGACGCTGTTTGCGAGGCACTCGCGAGCAGAGTCCCTCGGTTCTTTCTATTTTCAGCTCGGTAAAACGGGCAAAATGGCACTGTCGCTTTGGCAATATTTCTTCCTCTCGAAAACGAGGATAATTTCATCGATCGATTAACTCTGCACTCGGCAATTTTTTCGTCACAGGAAAATAGAAATTCGAACACTCTCTGCAAATAAGAAATCGTATGCACGTTAACCCATTGACTGCCAACTACGAGATATCTCGTAGTGTATGCTGCAAGTTTAGATTGGCTACAAATGGCCACTTGAGTTAGGAATTATTAGAAAGGATGAATGAAAAATGTATACAGCGTAGAGAACATATTAATTATCAATTTTTATTATTAAAACTATTAAAATTATAACTTAGACGGTTAGATCATTATATTTTGTAAAACTTCACGTTTTCTTTAAAATAAAACCGTGCTAGTCAATGGGTTAACCACTTGCCACGCACGTCGAGATGCTTTTGTTATACACGTCGTCAGGTGATTGTTGCAGAAAGAAAAATGACGTGCGTGGCACGTCAATTGTTAACGAAATTCTTTACCGAGGCACACTTTCTGCTTGCACTTCGTCGTGTAAAGTTATCAGTATTGATCCCAGACTGTAAAGTGGAAAGTGATAGTGAAGCCAGCAGTATTATTTGGGCCCCGAAGTGATTTGCACTCGACTGTTCTGACACGTGCAACCGTGAATTTCTAAGCTTCGCAAGTGTTTAAGACCTAAAATTATTTTTCTTCGATATTCCACGCATCGTTGAGTAATCGTAAATTTGATATATTAATTAACGCCAGATTTACGGAACCTGTCAATTTGACGGAAGGGTTGCTCCAATTACACGACGGTAACAGATATAGTTAACTTATATTAACCCTTTGCACTCGAGAGGTGATGCTCAGTCACCATTTCATAAAATTTGGAAGATCTATGTTAATTAGTATATCAAATTTAACGTAATGTAACAGTGTACAGGGTATCGAAATCAAATAATTCTACAATTCTATTATAATAAAATTCTTTATTTACTGCTCAAAAAAGTACCGTCAGTTTTTTAGTAGAGAATCTTTGATTTTTGACTCTTCTCCAACCAAAAAATCTTCGAGTGCAAAGGGTTAAGACTGTTAATACAATATATAATTGTCTTTAAATTAAACAAATCGTTAAAAAAAAGGCACGTGGTTTACTTTACTCATCAATTTAACAGGTGTCCTTAGAAATAGGTATACAGATAGTGTCCGTAAACCTAGTGTTAAAATCTATCTTTAGAATCTGATTAAATGGCGTCTGAGAGGCGCCTCTCGAGTTTAAAGTGTTAAAAAATAATTTTAAAATTTTCTATATAAAATATCCATCATTTTCTAATTGCCGAAATTTCTAACTCTTCATCGTTTTCAGGGGTACGCAGCATCAGTAGGGTGGCCCTGACTTCGATCACTCTGAGAACGTCGAGTTGGTCACGCAGAGTCGACATCACCTACCCACTGCAGCGAATTTTAATCGACGGTCGAAAGCGAACAGGTAAGAGAAACTAGTGTTTGTAAAAATATCAGCTCGCGAGGAAAAACGGCGTCGACGCCACTGGCCGCAGGTACGCGGTTCGCGAGCGGCGGCGCGTACGCGTCCCGATGCCCGGCGTGTGCGTGAGAGGAGAGCTCGGTTCGTCCGCTGGCAAAAAGTAATTGCAGAAAAAGGCGGCCGATAAACGCGACAAAATGACGTTCTAAAGACTGCGGCCGGTGGTCCGCGGCTTTAATGAGGCACGTCGCTGGATCTACCCGTGGCTACTCGCTACGATCCGCCCGGGCGTACCGGCGACAAGAAGGGAGGGCAGAGAGGATCCGACGCGGAACAAACGCACCGCGGGGGTCGGCCGCGCGTCTCCGCCTGGACGTATTTATACGTCGATCGATCGTACTCGCGTTGCTCGCGTGCTGCGGGGGATAACGTATGCGAACGCGGCAAAAAGCGAACCGCGGCTCGTTTGCCGGAGGTGAAATCAATTTTCGGCCGGCAACATTTTGCCGCGTCTCCTGCTAGTCCCGTCTCGCTCGTCGTAGTCGTTCCTCCGCCGCCGCCGCCGCGTCGTCGTGGGCCGTCGGGATCGTTGCGTGCGTCCTGGGCTCGGCGTCGAGCGCCGCGTTCCGGCCGCGATGAGTTATTGCTGGCCGCTCGCTGTATTGTTGTTCGACGGTGTTGCGAGAACCGATGTCGGGACGATGTTACGTCCAGCTCGCGCCGGTGGTCGGTATAACTTTCTTGCGACCGGTCGCTCGATATTAACCTCTCGTCTCCTCCCCGCTTCCGATCGCACCCGCCACGCCGACCATTCGATCACGCGCGATCCAGACGGCCAAAATTTCCCGCTAATAACAACTTTGGAACACTGGGAGAAAATAAAATTCGAAAATGGGACGAATTTCGCGAGTCTGACAGCTTTCGAGCGCCAAATTCCTCCGCGTGATCGGTAGCAATTAAAGAGGGAAAATGGCGAAGTTACGACACGCAGCCACGCGAAATTCCCGTGGATTGAAATTGCGCGTGATCGTTGGATCGTTATCGGGGATCGTGCGATCGGTAACGACGCGAGCGTGCGATCGGAGGCCAGGTATCGGTGCGGTGCTAAAGACACCGACTCGCGGGATCGTTGGCGGATGCCGGTGGATGATCGGCCGGCTATAACCAGCGACTGATTACACGGGCAACGGGGGCATAATGGCGGGGGCCGCGTTAAAGATGGCGAGCCCGTCCGCGGATTACAGGCGTCCGCTGCACGCGGGCACCGACAGCCGGGATAACTGCAACGTGGAGTTGCACGCAACAAAGTTGCGCGATTACAGAGGCCGTCGTGCATAATAACCGAGGGCCGCGCGACCGGCAACCGATCGGAAGCGAACGTCGTCGCGAGGCGGACCGTTAGCCGCTTTCATCGGTTATTCCGGACGTCGAGACCGACACTTCCTCCTCCGCGCGCGCTGGAAGTCGGGATCGATCGACGCTTATCGGGGGCGTGGACGTGCCCGCGATGCAACGGGAAGCTTCGCTCGTTGCGAACGAGATTTGTCCTTCCGATGTAACAGTCGACAGCCACAGGGACACATCGTCGTTTCCTGGATTACTCGAATTTTTAATCGCGTCGCCATTTTTATACACAGCACGAATATGATATCGAGGCGTTATCGTTTACATCGTCGTACTACGGTTTCCATGGTTGTCATCTGGGTGAGGTGGGGGGAAGAGGGGGCACACCTGGTCCCTTTCGTAATAGCGTGGAGGAAAGAAGAAGGTTGATTCGCGGCAGGCTATAAACCGGCGTGGCGAGCGATAGAATTCAGGGTACGTCGATCTTCCGTTACGATGTCGTGGCAGCGTTGTCGCGATCGACGATACACGGTGACGGTGAAGACCGTTGCACGGGGTCCGAGGCAGATCGGTGGCCGCGCGACCCGATAAAAACGTCGCCGTGAGTGGCGGTGCGGCCGAGACGCGATCCGAGAGGCGACGGATCGGATCGAATCGGATCGGATCGGTGGTGGATCGTCCAGAAAATGGCGAGGGACTCGCGGGATCGTTGACGAAACACGAATCGCTCGCGGCCGGCAAGAACTGGAGCCTACGCCGGCGCGGCGTTCTCGTTTAAGGGTCATAAAGCGCGACGACAAGGGCAGCCGTGCAAAAAGGGAGCAATAAAATGTAAATGTACTCACATTCCTTGTTGCGATCCATGGCGTGTTGAAGCGGCGAGTCGTCGACCTCCGCCTTCGGCGGCGACTGATTACCCTCGGCCATCTCTGCGCCCGATCCTGGAACACCCGCGGTCTTCCTTCCTGCCACGTCCGCCGCTTTATCCTGCTGCGGCGAGGGCTTCGTGCCTTTCTTACCGTTTCCAGCGTCCCTGCGGGTCCGAGCGCGGACCGAAACGAGCAAAACGTGCCGTTTTGTGAATTAATCTTTCATACGTCGATACGTCGAACCGACCAACGGATCGACCATCGAATCGTGGTGCCGTCGTGTCGAGGAACAGGATGGGGAGGATGAGACGGACGATCGAGGAGGAGGACTCGCCGGCAAAACGAGTGTCAATCGGTCCCAAGTCCATCCTCCGGCCGTGTTTTTGTCGATGATGAAGGAATGACGGATCAATCGACACTCGATCCAGCCGAATGGAACGTTTTCATCAGAAAGCGACGAAAACCGCTCTCTTCTCCTCTTCCTCTCCGCGCCGACCGCCAGTGACTGACCCCTCCGCAGCGGGCAAGAAACCCTTCGGGGATATTACCGTATCCACCGACTCGCTTCTCCGACCGTTCTCATAGATCCCCATCGCACGATCGTTTTTCCCCAACGGAATCGCGTAACGAGCTCTCCGACATTGCAACCAATGTCCCCCCTCTTTGGATCCGCTCAGAACCAACGAAGATGTTTACTCCGTCCGCTATTCGTCCTCGGAATTTCCCCCGTATCTCGAGACAGTATCTTCGGGATTATTTACATCGACGAGAAATTAACCACCTCGCAGGGTACCACCGTGAAGACGGCTAGACCGTATAACCGGGTAATCGGTTCGTATCACCTCGTAGGTATGCCGAGAATCGCGCCACCGTTCGCCGCGCGGTGTCTTATCCATAATCTCGTGTCCACAAATTTCCATCCGGAACTTGATCGGTCCAACACTCGTTCCCCGACGCGTTCGCACACGCGACTTCCACTCGTGGGCATCTCTCGTTTATCGCTAAGGACCCCCGTCTTGGCCGTGAGACGCGGATTTTTCCCGTGACGCGGACCATGCCAACAAAAGTAGCCAATTAAAGTTTATCAGAAAACACGTCCGCGGAGGCAGTTTCGAGCCCCGGCAACTTTGTTACGATCCACGCGGCACCGCGCTATCTTCTGCTTTATTAAGCGTTATTTACGTTACTGCCGCGCGCAGCTCGTATCCTCGCGGCCGCGCGTTCCGCGAGATGATTTAGCGCGCGTGATAAGCCGCGATATAACATCGATACGCTTTATCTCGCGACGAAAGCGTGCAACGAGCCTCGATCCGCGATATACGCGCCGGTCGTTCGCGCAGCGATATCTCGAAGCGTAAAACCGGGTCATTCGAGGCGGGTACGCGTATAAAACGGCCGGCGAGGAGATAAGGGCACCGGGGGACCGCGGAAACTTGGGGCAAAATTGCCGCTGCTCGATGAAACGCTTCGACCCGCTCGAGAGAGAAAGTCCTCGGAAGCGGAGATCGCTCGTCAGTCGTCGGGCCGATAGGAAGGTGCTGGTTAAAGCGTTTACCACGCGCCGCGACGATTACGCGGAGATGTTAAATCGCGAGAGCACGATCCGCCGTGGATCGTCGATGGAGACCTCGATTTAGCCGATTACGCGGTTATCGTGGCCAACTTCGCGCTGCCCAGACCACGCGATAGAAATAATAAGCCGATGCACTGGGAAAGCGGCACGCGCTGCTTCCAAAATGGCAGACCACTCCTCGTGTATGTTTGCAACGTCACGCGGACTGCAACATTGTACCTTACACGTCGTAACGCGATAATTTCGGAAATAACCACGCTGCAAACTCGAATAGTAGTCAACAGTGACGTAGCTAGACTAGGGGGTGGTAAGGGCACCGCGTTGCCACGATTCCGTGTATTTACGTTGACTCGGTGGTTTTCATCGCTGGATTAACCGTTTGAGTCCCAGAGGGTTTCGAAAAGACACTGTCCGCGAAGCCCGAACAGCGCGACCGCGCTTTTTTAAAGCGAGTACGAGAAGACCTAAGCAGCGCGATAGCGCTTCTTGTATTTTACGTCCAAAAATCTCAAGCGGCGCGATAGCGCTTCGACTTCGACAGTCGGTGACGCACCATCAGTTGTCAAGAACGCTTCGACATGAAATCTGAACAGCGCGATCGCGCTGCTTGGGAGACAAACGGTTAAGAGGCGGTCTTGGAGGAGTACACTGGTAACGGTACGACATACCGATCGTCCCGAGTTTGCCACATTTTTGACCTACTGCCAGGAGAGACAGACCTAACGGATCGGGTCGAAAGTTCTAGCTACGCCACTGGTGACCAAGCTTTCGTTTAACCCTTTGACTGCCACGCCGAAATCACGTGTGATTTGTTCTAATATATCTTCGATGTTCTAATAAAAATTTGTAATCGGTGAATGAGGCACTTTTCATTTCAAAGTATCTTCTAATTAGCGGTTATATCCAAAATGCATTAACTGTCAATTTTCATTCGATGTTGTTCAATATGACCAACGTGGCAGTCAAAGCGTTAACCCCCTCCCGTATTTTGACGAGTCTGACTCGTGATGAAAGTTTTAGCCCAAACGTGAATATCACGAGCCGGACACGTGAACGGAACATTTTTCTAAATACAGTTTCCAAACTGTCATCTGTTATAAAATATGATATATTTATAATATTTATAAAAGGAAAAAAGATCAGAGTTTCCTTCCACAATAGTAATATCGCGTAAAACTGACTATATCGCAAGTATTGCGACTGTTTATGAGCATCAGTCTGGTCTGTGTACCGCGCGTTGAGGCCTACCGTTTGGGCCCGAATTTCGTCGAGCTAAACGGCGCGGGAAGGGGTTGAAATTTGCGCGATGTTTGACCTGGAGATACATTCTCGATCATTTAGGGCAAATCGATACAGTGAAGCTTCGAGAGTCGAGGTTGGCTAGAGCATTGAACAGACGTTCTTCGGTAATGGGCTCGCGAGCTTGCTGCTCGGAGGGGTCAGTCGCTATGGGGAATATAGAAGCGGGATTATGGTGGTCGGTGTTTATTTATCGGGACTAATCACCTCTCGTCTTTGGATTCGCGTCTGGCTTCCTTCCTGTCCCTCTCCTTGTCCTTCAGGCTGTCCGCCTTCTTGGCCTTCGACTTCGACTTGGAATCACCTTTGGCGACCTTGTGATCAAGGCCGGCGCTGGCGTCGGCGGCCACGATGCCCTCGGTGTTCAACTGACCACCGGAAGTGCTCGACGAAGAGGAAGTCGAGGCTCGGGTGTTAGTATAGTCCTGCACGAGGAGCGCACCTCGTTATCCGGGATTCGTTCAAGGACGCTCGAGGGCCATCGATACGGGCGACACGGGGGACGGGAAAGGACAAGCAGCTTACCTTAAACCACTCCGGGTATATAGCGCTGATGGTGTCCAGAAGATCCTGATCGAGCTGAATCCTCCAGAACGGGGAGCCGCTGTCCAACCTGTGGCCAGACTCTGCGAACATCGAAACAGAACGTGGTTACATCGTGTGATAACACCGTAACGAGAGAAAGTGATCGAGTCATTAGTCGGGGGTCGCGCGAGGGTCATCAAGGTCGCGTCACTGGCGGTCAAGGTGATCCGAGGGTCACCGCGGGTCATCGAGATCGCGTGACTGGCACCCGGGGCCGATTGGAAAGTTAGCGAACAGCTGGCTACGTCGGGGCACGCGGTTTAAAGCACGCTCTCCGCGATATCCAGCAGGAAAGTTGCGCGCGCTCGATAAAATGGCGTTGCTCGTGGAAGAAAATCGAGGTACGAGCCTCGCGTTTCGCCTCGACTGCGTTTCCCGAGGTTGGAAACGGTCGGGAACCTTGGCGGGTAAACCGGTAAAAGCGCGTCGATAAAATTCGCCGTACCGAGGCATTATTTTTTTCTCGCCGACTGTGCGCGCGTCGTCGGACCTCGTCCGGGAGAAACGATCGACTCCGACGAGCAGAGTCAACAACATAAATCCCATCGGCGGCGATACGGTCCCAATCGACGACGCATCGTTTGCTATCGCAGCGCGAGCGATAAAACACGCTGGTGCAGCAACGAACGAGAGTCCAAGTTTTTCTGGCAATTCTATCGAACGCGGATCGTCGCGGATCGGCGACCTCATCGATCACCGGACGAATTCGCCGCGATTAAATATAGGATTTAGAGTGTGCAAGCGGTTACGACCCACCGCGCGAAGGCTGACCGGTTGGGCCCTAAGGAGTCATTCCCACCGCATAAGGGCTAATGGTACCCCGACGACCAATAGCCCGAAGGCGTATCAAAACCTCACGGAATGCCGGCCGCTCCGTTTCTTTCGTGGATTCCACGGGATTCCCTGCCTAATTTAAACGTTCGTCCCTGCCGGTTGCCGCTGGAAGGGATCACCTCTGGACACGAAGCAGACGAAGGACGAGAAATCTGTCCCTGTGCACCGGGTTTCGTTCGGCATCGTGGCGGGGAGACGCCCGAGGGGTCGGAGGGGTGGAACACCTCGTTACGACGACATTCTACGGGCGAGACGCGTGCCCTGCCTTCGTGATCGAGCCACGAATCGGGTAGACGGAGATCGGAAAAAGGAGGAAGAGCAAAAAAAACGACAGAAAACACGGGTTCCAGCCAGACCATGTTCGAGACTCTTAAGTAACCGGCCGGAAAAACGCCGTTTTCTGCGCGGTCCTTCGTTAAGCAGGCCCATGCCTCCACGCGATGCAAACGTGACAGCGTTCTGCGTCGGCGTGCGAATCATATGGTGGTCCGTCCAGTGAATCCTTCCTCCAGCTATTACACCATCGGTACCAAGTGGTTCTGGATCGATCTCAAGCTGCTCGCAGTTCCTTGGACGCATACACAGTTATTACTTGCCATTAAACCCAACTTCCTCTCCGGGAATCCTATACACTCCTACTTTCTGAACCGACGCGAAGAGACAGAGTAATACCGTGGCCAACAGACACAAGATCACGGGGTACGAATATCCGCGTGTACATTTTCCAAAATCAAACTCGCGGGGTGCAAAGAGAAATAGACGAGGGGGGCCAAAAGGAGGTCGAGGATCCCTGTGAGACCCGATGAGGAAGCACGACACAGCTGTGGTCGTACTTTCTTCGCGTCGCAACGGGAAGATTCGCTCGTGGCGGCGAAATGGAACCAGGAAGTCCTCCGACGGGGGGTATCCCCTCTGGACCGGAGTGGTCCGAGTCGGAATCGGAACGGGTCACTTTCGGCGAGCAGACGTCGGAGAAGCCTCGAGACGTCCCGGTCTCCGAGATTTCACCTTAACCCAATAAGTGATTAGTGGGCCGCGATGCCGGGAGAGCGGAATAAATGGTCAATCAGTATGCGCGCGCCGGACAATCCGCTGTAAATCACGCCGTGAATCATTCGTCGACATAAATCTAGTCTCGGAACGGTGATCAATGCGATCCCGACCGGTCCCGGACACATTAGTTAAACGCTGTGCATGCCGTCGTTTACGGGACACGCATCGCGAGGCCCGCCCGTGCCTCGGAATCTCTCGGTTCGAGCGTAAAAACCGATGCCAACGGCCTAATAGCGCCGATTCGAGGGGAGGCCGATCGGAAACGATACATCACCGGTCGATCGCCGATCCCTCGATCGGATAACGCGGCAAACAGCCTCGTGGCCGGTTCGACTGTTCCTTTCGGTTAACGACACCTTTCACGGCTCTGTCCGCGAGCCTTCCGATCCTCTCTCGCTGGATCCTGCTCGCGACCGCGCGAGCCAACCAGAGAAACCGATTTATTCCGGCTCGCGATCCCGCTCGGCCCCCTTTAGAATTTCAGATTCCGTGTCCAACCGGCGTATGTAACCACGCGGACTGCCGGATTTTATCGATTCGATTAATACCGGGACGCGAAATGGCGCTCGACACGAAAGCAGCAGGCAGGCGCTTGCGTTAGCGCCGGCTGCGTAACGCCGTTTCGAGACACGTATCGGCAACTGGTTCCCGCCGGGAACACTCGCGAGTCCTCTTTCAACATAATTACGATAATATGGAGATACACGACTCGAATCCTTCTCGAGATGGAATACTAATTACCACGCGTATCCTCGATCATACATCATCCGAATAAGCTGCCACTACTGGTTTCACGCAGTCCCAGGCCGCGGGAAGAACGATGGGGCGAGCTAGTTGCTCGCGCGGGGCGGTAGGGAGAAAAAATGGAGAACCGGGGGATCCTGGAAGCCCGGTCTTTGGAGTGGTGGCCGACACGATCGACTAGTCCGTCGAAGGAGGTACACTCGCAGAAGGAGGGACGTATCGCAAGAACGGTCCGTGGCCCCCGAAAACAATAACAAACCTCGGTGACTGGTTTAGCCGATCGAAGCAGAAACCTCAACCCCGTCGCAGAACATATTCCGTGGAAGACCCCGAATGCGAAATGCATTCCTTGGAAGCGGCCACGGCATCGGCCGCCAGTCGAAATTCGGGCAAATAAATCTCGCGCTTCTCTCCTCTTCTTTGTCCCTCCCTCTTCCACGCAGCATCTCACCGTCGTTCCACTCGTCCCTCGTAGTCGTCTTAGTCGTCGTCGTCGTCGTCGTCGTCGTCGTCGTCGTCGTTGTTGTCTTCTTCTTCTTCTTCTTCTGCGTCTTCTTCTTCTTCTTCTCCTCCTTCTTCTCCTTCTTCTTCTTCCTCTCGCTCGTGATGCTTCGATCTTCGATCCACTTGCACACTGACGAGCCCGTCCAGCGGAACATGCTCGCGAGTATACGTACACGTGTACGCGTCCACACGAATTCGAGTGCGTTTTATACTGGGTGGCGATTTTAGGTCCACGCCATTTTCCTCTCGCGAGTACCCCCTAAGTGGCTGTTATTCCACGCGCTTTGTTGTACCTTTTACAGTAAGAATGTCGGGGGTCCGTTGAATCAATATTACCTCGACACCTAAGAATGGCACAGTCCCATCGCGTCAACGTTCGGACCTTTAGGCTGCTCTCGACATCCAGCTCAGGTACGAACCAGCCAATCTTCCCAATTGGATACATCGCGGGCAGCCAAACTTGGTACTCCTATTAAGAACTTAAACCCCCCTGGAGGCCTCGTTCCTTCGCGTCCGAGCCCCGTGACTCCGGAACGATTATCGAAACCTAACCCCGCGAGCATGACCGATTCGCGATAAACACCCTGTACAGGCGGAGCGTACACGTGCACAGGTAGGCCGCGGGGCACGTGTGCGTGCTCACTGACGTGCGTGCAGGAGAGAGAGCACGTGCGTGTTCGCCCTTGCATTCGACTGCGGAGCCCGTGAGTCACTCTCTCGTCAGGGCCTGCGCTGGTAGCCGCGAAAAACTGCACGCTGCACTTCGGGAATGTCGTTGGCATGTACAGGGTGTTCCCCTTTGCTGCCGTCTGCCTGGCCGACAAGAACGGCGACGGTTTGCCTCGGGATTTCGCTTCCCCCTTTCTTCTCTCCTTTTTTCCCCGGCTCGCGGCCCTTTCGGAGAACCGCCGCGAGTCCAGGGCTCTTCCTACTATCGACCGGCTCTCGCTCGCGAATCGCTGCGTCCGTCGAGCTTTCCGTGGAAAGAGGAAAAATCCTACGCCTCTTCCCCTCGTTCTCGTTCCCCTGGTCGAAGCCGAGATCTCGGACTCCTTTTTGCACCGATTATCCGTGATTGGACGCGAGAGATCGGTCGATCCGACCAGGCCCCGCGACAGAGGTCCCCGAAAACGTCGTCCATGCAGAGTGCATAGGGACTCGAAGAGAAAATGCTCGTAATTTCGAGAATTAATCGTGGCAATTTCCAAAATTGCCCCGGCGAACCGGATCTCGCCGGAGATACGTGTCCCAGGATCGTCTTCGATACTCTTCGATGACTTATTACCCGAGCGACTCTCCGCTTCGGGACCCTCGCGGCCTATTGCTCGTTTTTCCACTCTCGTCGAGAGATTATTTAGCACTCCATTTGTCGGCGGCATTGCTGGATTATAGAGCATCGTGATCGACCCAGTTGAGACCGACGCGTACTCCTCGTCTTCCTCTTGCTCCCTCGCGGCCTCGTCGCTCTGTCCTTTGCCCCCGCGCTGTAATGATGCATGTGCATTTCACGCTCGCGCGCCCCTGCACGAAGCATCGATCATACGTGTTGTTATTTTCACGCTCATTCGCCCGCTTGAAACAATGTTTCGCGTCGAAACGGTGCCGGTTGTTTGGACTGGTTCGACGAGCAGCCTGGCTAATTATAACGACCGCTTTTGTGCTGGATAAATCTTGGCAATAGCCCCGGTCGCCCTGTGCACGCTCCGGCTTGCGATGTATCGTAGTTCTACCTGGCAACGCGGTTCCCGTCTCTTCTATTTGGCATTCTTAATGGCCGCAGCCGTTTATCGCGTCGGCGAGCTTCTCGTGCTGTCTAAAATGTGTCAACTCCGCTGACGCTATTGTATTTAGCGACACCGAATTTACCCTTTAGCCAACAACTTCGTCGTCCTGGTAATTCCAATCTTAATAAACGCGATGACGACAAGCTCTCGAATTTCATCGCGGTACACGCGCGGAATCGCTGGGGTATTCGTGACAGAGTCGCAGTCGCGATAACGTTTAACACTTTGACTGCCACGTTGGTCAAATATGACTTGCTACGGTTTCTCCTGTGACACCACAGTCATCATTGGTGACCGAAGCGCTTATATTCCTTGAATAATAAAAATACCCCCATGGCTTCCTGGGTGAAACATGTGATTTCGGCGTGACAGTCAAAGGGTTAATGGCGATTCCGATTGGAAATACGTTCCGATTGCGACGTATCGTAGTTCTACCTAGTAACATGGTTCCCATCTCTTCTATTTGGCATTCTTAATGGCCGGAGCCGTTTATAGCGTCGGCGAGTTGCTCGTGCTGTCTAAAATGTGTCAACTCCGCTGACGCTATTGTATTTAGCGACACCGAATTTACCTTTTAGCGAACACCTTCGGTAATTCGGTAATTGCAATCTCAATAAACGCGATGACGGAAAGGTCTCGAATTTCCTCGCGGTGCACGCTTGGACCCGCTCGGGATTGGAGGCAGAGTCTCAGCCGCGATAACGTTTAATGGCGATTCCGATTGGAAGTACGCTCCGCGGCCAGGTTGCGCGTATACCTTGGAAATAATCGTGCTAGAGGACGGTGGAGAGCTCGGAGGGTGAGGCTGGCGAGGTCGGAAGAGGAGAACGAAGCGGGCGCGGAGGAGGAGGCGCGCTCACAATAGCCGTGCTTTGCCGCTCATTAGAGGCGGGGTCATAGGTCGGCTGGAACCGGCGCTTTGTGCCTCTCGTTCCTGTAACTCACGTACAAACAATGTCCACGCACGGAGGATCCCCTTTTCTGCCTGAACGCGAGAGCCAACGTAACCCGGCCGTGTTCGATCCTTTGTCCAAAAGTCAGCGGCGTTAATGAAGCAGCTTTTTTTATCCGACCGACCGCGCTGTGGGCGTAGTCGAGCGGCCGGCCAAATCGAGAGCAAAGTATGCAACGGGATCGACGCGTCGCGATAAATGCGCTTCCGGGTACTCGGGCCCGCGTAATTCGCGGTGATTCACGGCAACTTCTGTGCACTACGATACCCAACATTCTGCCAAATTCGATTTTTCGATAGAGGAAACGCAAGGAACGTCAGCCGCCAGCTGTCAGCTGTCAGCCGTAATCAGTTCAATTTTTCGTCCCTTAATCGATAGTCCACAGTCGATAATCGGTAATGGAACATGCCAATTCTCATCTTTCGAGTAGATAATTCTATCTAGCAATTTTTGAGGCAAGATTTTGCTGTATAAAACATAGGGAGGTCGTAGATTAACCCTTTGACAGCCAAGCCGATGTCACACGTTTCCCTCGGGACGTAGTGCACTGCCAGATGCAAGATTTGTTTTATTTCTTTGATCGCTGTTTTAATAAAAATTTTTAATTGCTCAACAGGGCACTTTCTGTTTCAAAGTACCTTCTAATTAGCGGATATAGTCAAAATACTGTCAATTTTCATTCAATGTAGTCCAATGTAGTTCCAGTAGTTCAAGCACTCCGATCACTGTGGCCCGTCATACATGACCAACGTGACAGCCAAAGTGTTAAATTGTAACTCTGAGTACGACACCCGAAAAATTACTCATCCCTGTCACTATTGTACGTTTGCTCTATCTGACCAATTTTACAACCTCGAGGCTAGCTCTATCTGACCAATTTTACAACCTAGCGATATGGTAGCCACTGCTATAGATCGTTTTGAAAAACGTCACTATTGTACGTTTGCTGACCAATTTTACAACCTCGAGGCTTGCTCTATCTGACCAATTTTACAACCTAGCGATATGGTAGCCACTGCTATAGATCGTTTTGAAAAATGTACAGGATTTAAGTCTCAGTCCAATTCGTACTCCACAATTAGCTACGTGTCTAATCTTTAATTTTTCGTACGATAAACGACGAATGTACGTGACATCGATCACTGAAACTCGGCTAAACTGGGGGTTTGTCTCCACCTGTCCACGCGTGGACACCCACTCGCGAATAGTTCTCGTTTCACGTTGGCAGGGTCGGTTCGTTATACGTCCGCGGTTGAAAGAAAGTTGAGCTGCTCGCGCGAAGATACATCAGCTTCGGGAATCAAAGGGGGCTCCCAGGCAACTAATCATCGATTAAGCGAGCGTCGGACGCGGAGGTGGTTGGTCGTCGCGGAGCGCAACCACCTAGCTTCCACGGGGTGTCCCTTTGTTCTCGGCCGTCCCACACGGCCGGGTTCCATTGAACCCGGTACGATTATAAATTGCCCCGTGAAAGCGTGGCCTGGCCTATGTGCGGCCGGCAGCGTGCACTTTCCACACGCGTAACGGCCGCCAAGACAACGCACACGTACACGGGTAACAGCCGCGCGAGCGGGGAGACTTATTTACCGGAGGTACAGGCTCCACTTAACCCGTAACCCCCAGCTTCGTATATCTTGTCGACAATGCGTACACCGATGAATTCAATACTTCCAACCCCATACCCTCCCCCATCACCACGCTTCCTCAATAAAGTCCGAGCGGAGAAATATGGCGCTGGATCAATGGTACTTTTCACCGGGCCCCTATTTTCTTCCCGGCGCGCTTCTGCTCGCACTCCTCGCGGATCATCCTCCGCAACCGCGCTCGTGGGTGGGACGCGCTGGGTGTCCGCGGCCAGGGCTCCTCTCTGTCCTAACCCCGGGGCTTACTTTCTTAAAATCGCGCTGACGAGCTTGACGTTTGCGAGAGGTTTTACAAGTGGTAATTGACGTGGTTCGTGGTTCGTGCTCCGTCTCACCACGCTTTTAACGCCGGCATTTTTATTGTTTCCAGAGATCCGCCGTGCTCGTTTCGAGCCGTAGTACAACGCATGCGCGTGAACGTCTTTGCAACGCTTGGACGCTGGATGGTACAGCAGCACGGAGGGAACTCTACGAGAAAACGTGCCACTTTCGACGCGAGTGGTACGTAAGTTAATCCCCGAGCCAGGCAAGGGCTGCGGAGATCGAGGACCGGTTGAACGGAGCAAGAGGACCAATCGGAATGGATATTCGGCTCGGTCGAAAATCGGCGGTCACGATCCACGCGTGGAAGCTCGATCGAGAGTGAACGGTACGACTCGAGGAGTGGGGTGATCGTTATTAAACAAAACCGTGTACCGACGATCGATGCTACCGATGCGATGTCAGGGCGTCCCTTCTCATTGTACGACCTCTATTTTTTTCTGATCTACAGTACGATGCTCCGTGGGCGGAACATTATGTAGCTGACGAAAGAGAGTCCGCGCGGCAGATCGATTTGCCTGAATCATCGTCGAACACGGTCGATCCTACCAGCGTGCACACGCTCGGATCGCTGGCTCGTTTTGCTCCTCTCGATCCTTCCTTCCAGGTGGATCGCGATCGTCCGTGGGCGGGACGTTGCCGAAAGAACGCGAATCGCCTCGATTGAATCATCCTCGGGCGTCTCGGAGCTACTGGCCCGAATCGGCCCCGGTCCTTCCAGGCTCGCGATCCTCCTGGGTCCTGCTTTTACGAATACGCGCCGAGGCGAGCTGAATTATCGACCAATCACTGGGATTTTACGAGTGCGAGGTAATTGAACGCGACGAAACCGGACTCGATTTGTCCTCTTCGTCCCGTGCACGCTTCAATTTCGCGCGTACAGTGTCGGCGAACAGAGAGGAAGCAACGTCGAACTTGGCAAGACTAAGTACCGATTTCACCGCCTCGAAAGATTCCAGGTCATAAATCCTCGGCGCAACTTCGGACACGGGCGGAATCGGTTTGCAAATCGGCCCGAGACCGTTTGCTACCTATCGCAACGCTTCACCGAACAGAAGTCATAACAGAGCTGCCGATCTCCTTTCGGGAATGCTGCCCCGAGTTTCGAAAACTCTTCATTCGCGCCTACTTTCTTCCTCCGTGCGTCTCCGCGCCAAATCGGCCATCTTCTTCGTCGCGTTGAAATCACGGTTAACGACTATGCAAAGAGATTTCACTTTGCGTCCAGTCTCCATCACGTGCCATAGGTTTCCTCGACAGGGAACAGGGGAGCTTTCGTTCGAACGGGTCGATCGGAGAGGTTCGATACGCAGAATCGAGGGTTTTGTCCGAACCACGTTGAGTGCTAGGCGAATCTAGGGACTTTCCGTTCCTTTCAGACGGCGTTAGTCCCTGGGGACTCACTGTAGACTTTTCGTTCTGGTGGCATGGATTTTAGAGACTGACAGAAATCTTTTCGTTTGGTCGACATTGGCGCGTGAGACCGGCATTGTCAAGAGTTAAATTATTAATGACAATAAGTCATTACAATACAGTAATTCTTTTCACTTCCGCGGCCTTTTCTCAAGAGACTGATCGTCTCTAGGTGATCGTCATTTTATCTTCCTGACATTCCTCATCTCACTATCTTCTGTTTATAATTTGTACATTTGTGCATTGACTGTACCATTATCACAGTCCAAACGTCAAAGTGAAAAAAAATAATTTTCTGTTCATACTCTTCGGCATACTTGAACGCTCAGCATCAAGTGCTCACTCGCTGCTGCCTGAACGGAAAATATAAAATCGGTGCTGCACTCAACGTGTTAAATACATTCGTGTAATTGTCTGTTCGTTTATGGAGGGGTTGTCCTGGTGTTCGCGAGTCGTGGGATGCTAGTCGTAAAGAAGTAAACCGTCCCCTCGACTCGGGTCTTCTGTCTTCGGGGGTGAATATAGAGATTGGTATATGAGGTTCGGATCTTTCGATCGAGGTACAGGTTCAGAATAATGCGAGTTAACCCTTTGACTGCTATGAACGCATATGTGCGTCCAGCAAAAGCCATCGGTGTAGACCATGGACGCAAACACGCGCTGGACGAAGGCTTTGGCTGTTTACTGCTGTCTCGTGTGTATGTCCAAAAATTATTCCCATCGTATATGACCAACACTCGCAGAAACCACATAACTCGTTGCTTAGCAATAAAGAATGTATATTCAAAATAAAAATGTTGGACCTGTTTTAGAGTGTACTATATTGTAATGTGTTAATACATCGTTGATAAGATCCATATTGTACGAAAAAGTATTCAATCCCCAGTGATCGCAACCTAACCTAACCTAACCACGCGAAGCTTTTCAGCTTAGAGCAGTTAGCAGTGAAAGGGTTAATTGTCTGTCTGTCTATAGAGGATTGGCAAGTCTTTATCGAGGATTAGATCGAGTAATGATTAGGGGGTGGCGTAAGAATTCGCGAGTTTGGGAACGAGCGTGGGGAATGAACATCGAGATGAAAGGATCTCGAGGAACGTCGAAGATCCGATGGACGGTGGACGAAACGCGAGGAAACGCGACGCCAGGGATCCGAGCCAGGAGCGTTTCGTGCAGCTACGTGGACGTCGTCGTCGTAACAGCCGGTGAAAGTCTTGCTCGGCCAGGATGATTGATGTCGCGGGCGCAGCTCGCTCCAGCCGGACAAACCTCCCTTCACTTCATCGCTGACTTCGAATTCCTTGTTTTATCGGGCAGGAGCCCCTCGCGGTATAAATTTCTAGCGGTCGATAGCGGGTATTTTTGACTCGCGGATCGGTTCGTGAGAAATGTCGTTGGGAATGCTGATCCGCGGCCGCCTCCGGGATATTAATAATCGGTCGGCGGAAAAATCGCCGCGTGGCCGCAGTCGCGCGCGACCACCGATCCAATGCTTACGCGATAGCCGAGCGAAAGATGAGGAGTCGTTGCAATGCATCGTGGGCGTTTTTTGATATAGCGCGCTTGCAAGCTGTCCGCTCGTAACGCGCCGCCATCCCGACGCTCGAACGACGTTCCAGTCGCCACTTGGCACTATCCAAACGCGACGAGGTGATAGGATATTCTGTAATTCCTAGTCGGAGACCGCGTGGTTTCGCTATGGTACGCTAGGTGGTGCTGTATGTCGACACATGTATCGACAAAGAAATAAATTTTTCACGCGACAGTAACGTCAAACGATAAAAATTTCTGTACGCGTATACAGTGGTACAGTCTTGTCGAATATATATGGGACACTTGAAACAACTCGAAGTAATCGGGAAACATTACCAATGAGGATTTAGTAGATCAAAATAGATCGAACTGATATCGCGCGACACTGATTCATATTCGATTCCCTTATCTTCCTCCAAATGTCTCGAATTATCGTTTCGCGAGTCGAAACACTTGTACTTTTAAGCTCCATTGATCTCCCGAGTACGCCATAGTGGAATTCGAAATTTTAGAAGCGTAAATAGGATATCTTCTCGCGAGAAGGTATTTAAATCGGGAATATTTAGTAAATCCGAGATATTTCGAGATAGGGAATCCTCTCGCGAGATTCTCATCTTCCATAGCGACGAATTTCGTAGCTCGAGGTACCATAAACCAGACGTCGGCCCAGCGCTCGAGACTGCGGAATTATACGCGGCCTATCGCGATCTAATTCATTCGCTGATATATGTAACGACACGGAGATTACAATATGCACCTCGTTCGACATGTGTTCCGACGTATTTCTCCGTGCTACGGTTATCGGAACCAAGCCCAGCGAAACTATCCGCGCGCGTCGCCGCTCGACGCGGCCTAACAAACTGCTCCGTCGCGCGAGCTGACACGTTACAATGGCCGATACACGAC
>NW_016909734.1:1011520-1025218 GCF_001483705.2 Eufriesea mexicana
CACGACGCGTTCGGTGACCAGGGATAAAAGTCAATTACGCGCGAACGTCGGACGGTTTTACGTCGGTTGGGCTGGGCGCACGGCGTGGATCGCGGCCTGTCCGTGGAAGAATAGCCGCGGCCGCGGCCAAAATAAGCGTTTATCGCGGCGCGGAGATAAATAATTCGCACGTAGGCCGGCCACGGGCACGGGCATAAAGATCGGTGAGAAAAATACGAGCCTGGAGAGCCGGGGGGAGCCGCGATGACGACCCACGGTGCCCGTGTCGAGCGGCGAAAAAGTGGCCGAAAAGCGATAATCGGCGAGCCTTATCATCCTCCCGTATCCCCAATAAAATCGTGCCGCGGACATATAAGCGGCTGGCAGCACCGGTGTTGCACTTGGCGGCGGTTTATAGTTGGAAATGACATCATCGGCAATCTCCGGCATACACCTAGCGCGTAATCGGCGGACGAAGGCGTATCAGCTGTGTCGTATCTTATTTCCGTCTTGTTCCCTTGCACCGTGTGCCCGTGGACCGCTGTCGCGAGTGTGGCGCGCGGTGCGCGTGGAAAACCAGGCCCCGGACGGGGCCCAGACAGAGAAAAGGACGGGACAGAGAGTGCTAGGCCGAGAGAGAAAAGGCAAGGAAAGGGGCAGATAGAGAAAGAGAGGGGGAGAGTGCGCCGCGTGTGGGTCGCGTGTCGGTAAAGCGAGCTTATGCCTGGCCACGACTAGCCAAGCGTGAGATGACGAACAACCTTGCAGCGATTCGCTAATGGCTCGCTACCGACGCGAGTATCCTTGCCAGTTTTTCGTTACCACTCGGCACACACCGAGCTTATTCCACTCGGTACCCCCCGTGACACGGTAGTAGATACGTATCTCTCTCGCGGTATCCTCGATATGGCCGGTGCAGAGGACGACCAGGGGGCTGAGACACGTCCTCCGCGACGCTCCCGTAGACGCTCATCCGGGACCAAAAGGACGAAGACGACAGGGAGAGAGGACCGGGTTCGAATTCACGTTTCCGCGAAATTGAAACGCCCATTCGCCGTGCATTCCTAACTTTCTTCTATCCTCGAGGGATCGAGCGAATAGAGAGCGATTTCCTTTCTTCTCCGCCTGGCGGGGATCGACGTTTCGGTGGATCTAGAACCGGGGCCAGCGATTCGTGGAAACCGCGCCGGCAGAAAGAACCGTCACGTTCGATTTTAACGACGAAACCGACGGATACGCTGGAATTATTAATCAGCCAGTTCTTACAGGGGGTCCGCCGATCCTCGGGGATATAACATTAGCAATTTCATTCCTCGCGCTTCCAGGATTCGCATCGATATCGATTATTTAACGAACTTCTTCGCTGACCATCGGACGCTTTCATATCGTCCGCGGAGCCGAGGTTTTGCCCGCCTCTATTTAGCCCCCCTCCGCGGCCCGTTTTAATTAGCCCGAGCGGTGGAAACGAGGCTGCTGCCTGGCTCCAATCGCATTCCCTGCTCATCTCCCAGAAGAAACGCTTCGGTAGAGTCGTTCCGTCAGCTGCCACGATCGAAGGCAAAGGAGGAATGGGCTTTCTTCGAGCTGAGCGAATGCGAGAAGATTATTTACGACGGATATCTCATCGTATAATTGGATTCGTATCGCCAGTGTTCTCGGTATTCTTCGTATTCACCTATCCAGTCAGCCCCGTTGCTCGAGCCTAACCCGTGATACCGATCGCAGTCGCGAGAGAGGATACTTCGGGATACTGTGCGTTCGAGGAAAGAAGGCACAGCGTGTTTACATTCTCACGCCGATTCTCCCTTGGTCAAAGACAGCGACAGCTGTTAGCAGAAAACGGTGACCAAAGATCTCTGACAGCATCTAGGGCCAATAGCTGTCACTGTCTATGATCAAGGGAGTGTCAGCGAGGTTAATCAACCTCGAAGTTAGGATGTAAACGCGTTGTGCCTTCTTTTCTCGAACGCGCTGTACTCGGTCCTATGCATAGTTTCCACGAAACTACACGGACACCCATCAACTCGAGGCGCGCAATCGAGCGTTCCATCGTCTAAATAATCGATTCGAGGCTCTTCGACCCGCAGCCTCTCGTCAGGTCCGCCGATCCAGGATCGTAAACTCCGGCCGTGGTCGATCTCGCGTTAACGGTACCCGGAGCTCCTCCGAAACTCATCTTCGGATCGTCGCAGGCGGAGAGATCGAAATCGGGGGAAACTGTTAGCGTGGCTGATGAGCCTCGCGGGTACACACCTGGGCCACGCGTGGGCCCACACACGCACGAGCGTGTATAACCTATCACGCCTCCTCGCGTGACGTCACACTTGGCTATATCGACGCTGCTGCCAGAGGGGCGGGGGCGGGGGGCAGAAAAAAGGCCTCGATCAGCCAGGGAAAAAAGGAGTGACCCGAACCGGTCCACGCCGGGTCAACAGCACACGCGCCACCCCCGTAGGGCCCGTCGTGCAACGGCCTGACGCGCATCTAACGGGTGTTTCTTCAAAAATCTGGGACACCCGCATCTCGCGTCCACGGACGCGTCGGGCATCGCAAGATGCGCGGCTGCTTCTTCTGCGTGGCACGAGCGACCGACTCGTGAGCTGTAGGGAGTTTGGCAGAAGTTGGGGGTCTGATACGCGCGGGGGTCTTTCCTCGGGGGGATTCGCGTCGTTCGTTTACTTCGTCACGCGTTTGGTCCATTATCGCTATGATGTCCACACGATCCCGTCTAATCGGGATCATTTCAATCGTCATTTGCGCATGACACCAACGTGGTGCCAGCCAACGTCATAACGTTAACCCTCTGCACTCAACGATTTCTTGGCTAAAGAAAACCAGGACTTCAAAGAATTTCTGCTGTAAAGCTATTTTTTGGAGCAGTAAATAAGAATTCGTAAGATAATTAACACATACAATTATTTGATTAAATTTGACATATTAACGAGTATCGATCGTTGGAATTTTATCAAATGGCGACTGAAGGGCTCCTCTCGTGTGCAAAGGGTTAATAAAAATTCGAGCCTGTTCATCTCTGTGGGTTCATGCGATTAGGCTACCTGATAGAGCCAATATATACATCCTAGTTAGGGTACATCACTATACGTTCTTCTTAGACACCAATATGCCAGTAATTTTTATACGAAACGGACCAAAAATAAAATTATAATTTACCGATCCGTGACTCGAGTACAGCAAACTCGAGTAAGACATGTCTAGCATTTAGTCGGAGTAAATAATCACAATGTGGCGCCTACTGGGTACAGGAAGATCGATGGTTTCGCGTGCATCGATGACGAAAGTCTCCGACCGGCGAGTCTTCTCTGGGAAAACGATTATTTTCGAAAAACGAGCAAACGCGTGAGATATCTCGAGAGTCCAAGATCCGCCAGTGCTTTCGGTCCATTAATCAGGTTCTGCATCTCCGGCGTAAAGAGTCTAACGCTGAAAAGAGACTTCCGTGAACGTAACCACCGACATAACCGGCGATCTGAGTCACGGAGACTCGGGAACGTAATGCAAGGAATACTGGAAGCAATAACCGGTAGCGCTCGATGATCCGATTTACATTTTAATTTAAATAACTCCCTATGCCGGGCTATCTGGACATCGATGGTTCCAATTACGAGCCGCTAGTCTGCGCGAGCGCGATCCAGGCGATCCGATAATCACGCCGATCTCCATCGGGTCTAATTTCCCTCGGAGACAATCACGAAGAGCAACAGGCTCGTTTCCTCGATAACGCATCGCATTCGCGTCACATAACGTCTTGTTTATTCCGGTGAAATCGGCCAGGACCGGCAGCCTATGGATACTCGAGCCATCTTCCCTCGTCTCGTCGGATAAACGCGGTGTTTCATCCTTATCCGGCGAGCGAGCTCGGCTTATCGCCGCGTGTAATTTTAGCGGGACTCCAGCGACATAGTTGCTTCGTCTTGCGCGCAATTTCGAGACACCGTCGAGGATTTAAACGCCGATTAACCGCGACTATTTTTCCGGGCCCCTGGGACACGACAAAGGCTACTAAATCACGCGAAATTAGTCGTTAGCCGGGAACCAGCGGCAAATTAAAATCGAACGTAGCACAAAGGCAGGACTCCCAATTACGAAGGTCGAGCGAGCAATCCCCATACGAGTATTCTTCATCCGAGCATTATCTTCCTCCCTTCTTTGCAAACGATAAACGACGAAGCATAAAAGTCGCGACTCGAACGCGCATAACGCGCGAGGACATCCTACTCGCTCGCAGGACCGACACACGCGCGCGCCAATAACGCGCCAAAGAAAATTTACAGCCCCTCGTCTCTAGCCCCCCCTTTTGCAGCGTGCCCCCGCTGCGGAGGAGGAATCCGTGAGAACGGGGCTGCTCACCCCGTCGCGGGTCATTAGAGGATCGACAGCGTGTTCTTCTTCGCGGTGCTCTCCCTGATTACGCGAAACTCGATCAACGTTTTGCTCCCGCGACGACGCCGCGTGTTCCCGCGTAATTACCGCGGACCCCGGCTGGAATGCGCGGAAATCGTGCGAATATCCTCGCTGTATCGGCAACCGGATAGGAGCAAAAAGCGTTTTACAGCACTGATAGCAGGTTATTAGCGAATCGTCGTAGGACTGTTCATCATCGCGCGCCACGGCGCCGCTCGCGCGTTTCAGCTCGCGTGTGCACGCCTCTTTCTCTCTCTCTCTGCGTTTTCACTCGCGTCTAGCCGTGCCCCGGCCCCCGTCGGACCTGGTCCATTTCTCGAAGTCGACCGAGCCGCTCAATTATCCCGGCGGAATACAAGATAATAATTGCGAATATTAGCGGCGTTTCGGAAGTTTAATGAAAAGGACGTGGCAACGCGAGCCGCGAGCCGGTAGCAAATTATTCCTGGATACTGCCACGCATACCGGTGCCTCCGCTTTTACTACTTCGCCGGCTATCCCGCCATTTATCATTCCCAACGTGCAATCGAAGCGGCGCGGCGCGGAACGCGCGCGAAACCAATGGGAAAATGAACGCGATGCCAGCGCCGCCAGCTACCGGGCGCTCTAACTACCCGAATTCCCGCGTCGTTCGACCCACTTCGGTTCGCCGACTATGGCTATCCGATCGCCATTGATCCCGCCGTTTTACCCGCCGCGGCTCGGCTTCGTTCCTCGTCGTTTTCCGCGAAACGATACAGGCTTATCCCCGAGGATGGAAAGAACGCGGAGAAGAAGGAAGCGGTCGCGGAAATCTTGCCGAAGGATGCTGGGTGGGAAGTTACTAGGGAGGCATCATTTTTCCACCACTAGGGGAATGCTCGCGAGCCGTTTAACTACCCAAGATGACTCGACGGCGACGTCGGAGATGCAAGAGTCGTCCCGGCCCCGGCAGGCGGGAATCAACGAGGGCCCAGAGAGGAGGTAGGTAGTCAAATTTACAGCGAGGGAGAACAAAGGGAACCGGGCCGTCGTAAAGAAGGTATCGCGTACATTGTAGAGGGCGCGCGTTATTTATTACGCATAAAGATTCGCGCCAGCGGCCAGACGTTGCTTTACTTTTCGCGCCTCGTCCTCCGCTCGCGTACCGCGTGGCTTAATTATTTATTGCGCGTAAACGTGCCAGGGAAAAGCGGCACGCGCGAGCTGAAAATCCTTCCAGGACTCGCGGACACGCCTGGAGACGCGCCAGTCCTCTCCGACTCATGGTAATTTACAGTCACGTTAATTACCTCGTAAGTTACACCCACGAGACACAGAAATCCCTGGGGCTCATTACGATAGGCTCACCGGTTGAATAGCCAGGGAACATGGCGGCCGCGTTTAAGGGCTACGGCCATAACACCCGGATTTACAGTGATTTTCATCTGACCGCGATCCTTGCTGCAACTCGTGCCTGAATTCTGTGCTCTGGGTTCATATCTCTGGAAGAGAACGGGAAATTTATCGAAGTATCTGATCTGGGGAGAAATAGGTCAGATGGTCGAATGACTTTAGCAGAGTTCGGTGCCGTTTAGTAATGCAGCATCATGAGTGCATAAGAGTCGAAGTTGTTGTAAAATGCCATAGTTGGGATAATCTCTCGGAATAACTACACTTGCTATTTTTACGGTTGCTTAGAAGCAAGGAACCACCGTTAGATTTTATCAGAATTGCGGAAGATGTCAGATGTCGCTAGAAGCATCTGGCAACACGGAACAGGAGATTAGAACTCTCCTGTAGAAGTAAATAGGTCCGGACTCTGGTATAGTTCCCACTGTATCGATTTTGCGACGGGATACTCTTTGGAACAAGTGGCTATAGTCGCAATACCACTATATAAACCAAAAACACGGGTTACTAAACTAGGATTCCCTATACAGATGAAAATCTGTGACACATGTTAGACGGTACTATCCGATTTTTAAATATTCGGCAGAACGCGAAGCAATTATACTTGTAGCGACCAACGTTCATACCTTCGACAATAGATGGATTCCTACTTGAAGGAGGTTCGAGGATATTCTAGCAAGTCCTCGGTGAACCTTCGACCTTCCATAAATAGCAGTTCCTACGCTACCTAAGTATCCACGTCTAAGGCAGGGCTTGTTAGAAGGCCTTACTGGCGAGTCCACTAACAGGCCCAGGACGAAACGTCCTTTTACTTGCTACCCTATATCATAGCACACTGATCAAGTGGATACCAACAGCCAGTACCGAGGAACAACGAGATAAGACAAGACTATCATCGACACTCTTTGAGGTGGACCCTCGCATACTAGTTTACCATTAAATGTAAGCCATTGAGCCATCGAGTAGACCTCGATAGGTCTACATCCTATAACCTATTTCAACGGCAAAAATCTACCACGACCAAGCCGTCGGATAACCTCTCCGATATCTAGATTTCAATCACAGAACACGCGCACAGAAGCAACGCGGTGGTAGCTACACAGAGGGAACCGCAGGGTACTGGAAAGAACGGAGAGCTGCTGCACTCTGACATGGTTTGTTCCCTCCGTGCTTGTTTGAAACGGTCGGAGGGAGACGTCGGATAGCCGGACGAAGCGGAGCACGAGCGAAAGGGAAGGCGGAAGCGGCGTCGGCGGCCGGCGATTCCGTGTTTGGGATTTTCGAATCGTCGAAGAAGACGGACGTCTCAATCGGCGGCGCGGAACGTCCACGGTGGTCGACAATGGCGAGCAATCGCATATATATCCCTGGTGAGTCGGTGTTCACGCCTGCTAATCACCCAGGGTTCAGGCCTCGTACGAGGGTGATTAATGGATCGAGGCCGCGTCTCGGGTACCGCGGGACAAAGTTACGAGCGAACCTACCGCAGCCCTATATCAATCCTGATTTCCTGAGGCTGCTTTCACAAAGGAGCCCTTCTTCTTCCCTTCTCCGCCTCGCCGCTGCCCGACCCGGCTCATGCCAGATTCCTATGGTACAGTACAATGAAGAAGCATGCGTCTTATCCTGTCCCGATTATTCCCTCGCCGGCCCCCGGACTCAAATTATATTAAAATGTACATGGGAAATGCGATGCCGCGCGTTCTCTGCCAGCCGAATCGTTTATTCCGCGAATCCTCCGACGACCGTGCCTACCCACGGTCAATCTCCTCACCACCTCCTTATCATCGAGAAGAAAAAATCATGCAAGAAAGACCGAGCGGTTTCCCGCCTAACAGCGACAGTGTAAGGGGTGCAAAATTCTTCAGCTTTATCTTAGCCAGTCGTTTAATCGTCTCCTCGCTGGTACCCCTCTCGGTTGACGAATGCTCGAAGATAACTAACAGAGATTGTACCCTCGAGCAGTGCGACAGATTTCTAAATAACCGTCATCCCTCTGCTAACAGATTACAGCGCACTTAGCTCGGCAACGAACGAGTTTGTTACCCAAGATCGCTGACCGTCGTTCTTATTGAAAAAAAAAAAAAAAAAAGAAAAGGAAAAAGAGAGCAGGGGAAAAAGAAAAGAGAGACGCAACGGCAGAATAGCAGTCGCTTAACCAGATAGACCGAGTGCCGGACAAAATGGCTCATCCGGCGGCGGTCGGGACCGGTAGTCGGATCCTGGCAAGAAGGTAATATCTCCGCGCGTTACGCGGAATTGCGTAGATGCCGGGGCGCCGGGAAAAATATGGCGCTGGAGAACGGGGGGAATCCCGAGGCGAAATATCCGCAGAATGTACGACGGCGAAGCGAGAACGATTTCTCACGATCGCGCCCGACGAGTCGCCGAGCGGAGCCGAGCGGACCGGCTATGGGATCGACTGTCTCGTCGATTAGCTTCGTCCTGACTAATACGGCGCCGTTCAATTTGCAAGTTACTCGCGGAGCGGGCACGCGCCCCCGCGCGCCACCGGTGGCCGCTGGCAAGCGTTGTGTAAATAGGGGCCCAGGAAGCATACGCGGGAATTATGGTTGGGGAAAAATGGCTAGACGAGGTGAGGAATGGTGATCGACGGGCTTGAGAGGCGCCAGGAGGATGAACGAAGTGGCGGAAGTGACGTTCAACTCTGTTCTGTTTGGTCGTTTGGCAGGGATTGGGGGTTGACAGGGATGGGTGGACTGGTGTTTCCAGAGCGCGAGTGGAGAACCGCGTGTTTGCTAGGAGAGGAGGGTACCAGTCGGCTCGAGTGGTCCTTCATTAGCATCGATCCACCAACTCGGCGTGGGAGAGGCTGTTTATCTTGCCGCCATATTCCAGAATCTCAGGTATATGCTCGATAGAGTCTTCTCTGGGTTTGTTGATGGTACTCGTTTCTTTGTGGCGTGCTTTCTTTCACGGTGATTTCTTTCGCTCGATGACTATACTCTGGTGTTGCATAGGGGCGTGGATGATGGAATAGTGCGGAAGTTCGTCACCAGAGGCAGCACCTTTGACATTGGAGAGCAATTTTCATTGAGGTTTCTCTATCTAGGTACGTGGTGATCTATGTACAACTATTCTTCTTTACAGCACTGTGAGACCCGACATTTAAAGTTTTAAACACGAATTCTAGCTATTCTGTGAACGTATACAATTATTTCTTGCACGTTCTGCAATTTAGTCAACGTAGAAATTAGAATTTTTTTAAATCCTCGCATACAGCAGTTTTCTGGAAATGAGTCACTGCATCAACATCGATCGAGTCTGGGTTCTAAATCCAAATTTCAATTGTAAAGAAATTTAAAATTCGGAATTGTACTGGACTTAAGATCGAAATTGATCGTAACGAGTAGAAGCTTCTCTAGGATCTTTGGCAGTAATTTGGTGATAAATGATCTACGTAGTTTCTTCGTGGAAACAACGAAAAGTTACTCTCCGGATCGACGCAGCTTCCACGAAAGCGAGTATCCTTCGCAGTGGTAGATGATATTAAGTCGTCAGGATACACCTACGCCCCTGAGAGGAAGGGAGACGGCAAGGGAGGACGTGGGTCCGCGTATTCACGTAGGTGAACCGCACGCACCGTGGAAAATGCAAACGCGATAAATCTTCCTTCGTATACGACGCATAATTAGCTCGCTGCGCCCTTCGCAGACAGTTTCATCCTTCTTCTCTTTGCTATCGGGGGGCGCCTCCCTCGGCCAGCGCCGCGAGCGCAGAAAAATATCTCGTTCTTACCGGAGGGAGACCGAGAGGTTGTTAGAACGATGACAAAACGTGGAAGAGGCAGGATTGATTGATTAATAACACTGTCCAACAAATTTCACCTTTCTCTTTGATCTGTGATATCCATTAGGTGGTTCTTGTAGAGATTACTATCGTCAGCGCGAATTCGTAATTGAAAATGCTTTATCAGTCCACGGTTTTCGGAAAATCTGAGTTTCTGTAAGAGGAGGCACTATTTTTGGTTATAATGAAGTATTACGTATAAAGAAGGAACGTTAGGAGGTTCAGTTTCATCTTGTAAGTTAGGTGAAAGTATCCCGAGTTTATATGTCCATAATTATAATTATTTGTGTATCTGAATAAGTATAATTGGTCATCGAAGATTAAAAGTGAGCCTCTGAGGCCTTTCTTCGCATATTCTTGCATTTTTATAAGATCTTTTTTTATTTGACACGAATTTAATACACAGTGGCGTATTCTGTAGACTTTTCTAAAGTAGAAATGATCCAGAGATAATATTAGGATGGTGTTGTATGTTGACAGGACGGAAACATATATATTACCAACCCTTAAGCGGAATATTGCCGCCACGCAGCCATTGTTTGCACATCCGGTAACAGCAGGGCCGTGGTCATGTATAATCCACATCAAAATCACCCTCCAGTAGATCACATTTTTTATATGTATAACAGATAAACGTTTTCATGTAATTTTTCATACTAATTCGATGACTTTTTAATATAAAGTTGTTAGAAAATAAACTCTCACTTAAATTCTAAGATGAGAGTGAATCTACTACCTTCTCATGTGATATTTTGTTTAAGAAAATAATACAGAGAAAATAAAAACATTTTGACATACGTATACGTATCATGGAAATTTATCCTGTGGAAGTTCGTATACAAAAATAGTTTATACAAAATATATAAATTATTAAATTTATTATTAATAACAAATTGGCCACAACGTAAATTTATAATAAAAATGAAAAAATTAATAAATTACAGGTTATTACTTGAACGAATAACATATTTATGTTAAAATGTACCTATAATTTATAAAAAGTTTAAAAATTATTGCAGTGATTGTTAATAACAAATTATTCACAGTGTAAATTTGTAATAAAAGTGAAAAAATTAATAAATTATTGGCTACTGTTTAAAATGATGACGTACTTGTGTTAAAATGGACTAATAATTTGCAAAAAGTCTATAAATTATTATACTGATTGTTAATAACAAATTAATATTGTTAATAACAAATTGTTCGCAACGTATATTTATAGTAAAAGTGAAAAAATTAATAAATTATTGGCTATGAGAGAGGAAAATTAATAATTAACAAAATTAGCAAAGTTTGAAAATTTTCGATTGGGGTGGGGAGCTTGGCCGATCGGAGGGTATATAAAGGGCGACGCGACGCAGCATAACTCATTTGTCGGTTCGACTTCGGAAATGTAACATCTAAATTTCGTAGTGCGCGAGGGGTGGGAGTCCGAAGTGAGGTTGGGGATGGCTACCCCAGCCTCACCCCACCCCATTAAATAATTTACTAATAATTTTTCTTTTCTTTTCAGATATTAATTATTCTTCATTTTCAGATTTTAATTATTTTTTATTTTTTAAGGTTTTAATTATTTTTTTTTTATTTCAGATGTTATTTTACGTTTATATTCATTTATATTTGAACATTCGAATATTTCGTGTCATATTCGAATCTTTCGTTGTTGGTTTGCTTATGTATCATTGTTGGGTTTCTTATGTCTCATCGTTGGGTTGTTCCATCTATTTGGTTTATCATTGTGGTTCATATTCGTTTCGCTTTTATTGTCCTTCCACTTACTGATACGTTTCATTCCAGGTTTATATATTTTCTTTTCAGTTTTATATATTTTTTTCAGGTTTACATATTTTCTTTTTAGGTTATCAAGTTCTTCGAGACATCGTTGGACGACGCGGGATGCGTGCGTTTAGACCTAAGTAGATATAAGTTGGTCTAAGATAGATTACTAGACTAAGTTTCATGTGCGCGCTATTCGTTCAAAGGTAAGCCACCTAACTTGGAGCGAAATATATCAATTCTCTTACCCTCTCGTTTACCAAATAGAACATAATTGTTCTCGCGATAATCGCGATTGTTCTTAAGTACCAACTAGCCTACGCGACGTACTCTCATGTACTTGACAACTTCATGTTGCATAAGTCATCCAAACGATTCGTTCCGACACTCACCCTCGCCACTGCCACCCTTGTCACGCATCGGTTCTAGGGTGGTCGGCGGGCTGGCACTCATCTGGGTCAATTCGAGGGTCTGTCGGCCCTAGTCGTCCTGGGCACCAGCGCGTGCACGACCGGGGTATGGGCCCTGTAGCCGTGACATTGCATATGGGCCTACGGTCAGACCCCATGGGATGATTAATTTCTCCCCCATGTGGCAGGGGCCTGCGTGACCGGCTACAGGGCCTCGCTAGGGACCCTCGGCTTGATTTTGGATGTTTCGTTGGTTCGTCGATCGCTCTCGTTCACGAGTAAGTCATGGCAGGGTCTGTGGTGGCTGGGTGGGCTAGGTTCGATCGGGAGGGTGCCGAGGCATGAAGTTGTCTTGTACACGAGAGTACGTCTCGTACGCTAGTCGGTCTTTCGAATAATCGCGATCTCGTTCGGGCGCGCCGCGATTTTTCACTTACTCGCGTATTTTATATTTCATTCCCTATTTTTATGGGAACTTATTTTATTGCGACAGTAGAATTTTAGTATATCGAATCGAAGTCCCCTTTGTAAGACACGAAATAAAATAGTGTCAGTAGAGTCACTTTAATTTAGTTCGCTCCAAGTTAGATTAGGCTATCTTTGATACGAATAGCACCAGTAGGCTGCGCCACTAGGGCGCATGTCGGGTCTCGATGCGTAGCCACCTCCACGTGGTGAGACCTGGTAATTGGTATCGTTTCCCACAAATTATTTTTCGGAAACGATATCAAGCTAAGAGCTACGCACAAAGTTTAGGATATTTTCTATCCGGTAAATTTTCAAAATCATAGTTGTACTTTGAAAATAGAGAGTAGTAAATATCTGTAGAAGTAATACTTATATTAAGATGAATTGAGGTAAATATAATAAATTCTGCCAGCTTGCGACCATATTTAATATTATGTTTTCCTGATAGAAAATCGCAAATTTGGCAGCTGGATACATGTAAACGCTGAAAAATTTGAAGGCCCAAAATTTTTGGCAAGTGACGTCATTTCTTGCAATTCTGTCGCCAATCAACCTTCTCTTATGTTATATATTCCTAATACAAAATCACCAAATTAGTAAAAAATTTCACGCCAAGTCTGCAAAAGCATTGTTTAAAGAATTCTTGGAAATGACATTTCTTGGAATTCTGTAGACGATCAACCTTCTCTTATGTTATGTTCGGTTAATACAAAATCGCAAAATTGCCCAAAACCTTTTCGACGAGGCTGCAAAGGTAATGTCCACGAAATTCTTGGAATCGGTAGGCCTGGTTGTAAAACGACAATATTCTGTTGAAATAAACGGACACATGCAACAGGAGAAAAATATTGGATTCGTGGAATATGACTAGAATAGCGCCATTAGATGCCAAGAATTGTTCTTTATAGTAAGAAAAAATTAAAACAGTAATAGAAATATATAAGGTATAGGACATATAAGACAGAAATATTTGATGGTCAAATAAAGATCCAGAAGGGGCAGATGCTTTAGGCAAACAAAAGAGAATATAATTAATATAGGTGATATCCTCTTAATAGCAACAAGATATAGAGAATACAGTGAGATTGAAAGGTATGTTGTATTCCTGATCTGTATAAATATTAATATCAGTGATCAAAGTCACTGATCATTGCTAATCTGTTAAGTTTCAGACCGATGGAGCTGAGGTACATAAAGAAAAGAAAGAAGTTCTAATGAAAGCAGTGGGAAGAGGAAATGTATACTACGTAGAATCAAGAAACAGAAAAGAAGCAGCGTATATCAACAGAGAAAGATGTGTGGCATCGACATGCAAATATAAGGATCTTTGAAGAGATGGAGAATGAAGAATTAGTAACAGTTCTCAAAGATAAAGCTAAATTGAATATAGAGGGTGAATGTTGTTTTAAGGCAAAAATTTGTATAAAAACACATAGGAACTTGGAAACTATAAAAACAGCAG
>NW_016909734.1:1025260-1029796 GCF_001483705.2 Eufriesea mexicana
AGGAATAATGGGGCTGTGACACATGAATTTGATTGGACCAGTGAAGCCAATGTCAAAAAGAGGTAAAAGGTACATCTTACCTATTGATGATTATTTGAGAGTGATTATTGGTCATGCTCTTAAAGGAAAAGTGTCAGATAGCTAAGGAAATGAAAATATTGGTAACATTTCAAGAAAATTAATCTGCGAAGAAGCTGAAAAGTACTTATATGCTTAGACAATAGAGGTGAGTTTGTCAGACAAGACCTTCAGATTTGCTTAAATCAAAAGGAAATAAAACATGATTTTAGTCCAGCAAGGGCACCGCAGTGTAATACAATTGCTGAGAGGAAGAACAAATCCACCATAATTCAATGAATATTGAGAATTATTAGGGAAATTCAATTGAAAACTTATGTCTTGCTAGACATCTCATTTGCAGTAGAATGTTTGTTATAGTTTAACCATGATCTTAAAATGACGGACATGAACAGCAAGGGCACCGCAGTGTAATGGGGTTGCTGAGAGGAAGAACAAATCCACCATAATTCAATAAATATTGAGAATTAATAGGGAAATTCAACTGAAAACTTATGCCTCGCTAGACATCTCATTTGCAGTAGAATGTTTGTTATAGCTTAACCATGATCTTAAAATGATGGACATGAATAGATTGAAGGGAATATTAAAATATTTGAGGGTGTGTATTGTCTTGAATTTGGAAAAGGAACAGAAACCAATGAAATGTGTTATGCGGATATATAGACTGATATGTGAAGTTCTACTGAAAAAGGAGGTGAGAAAGATTGTGATGTGTAACAGATTAAATGGGATAAATCTAGAAAATTAAATCTAAGCTCCTACATAGAAAAATGTTGTTATATAGGAGATGTAGTAAAAACTAAGAACTTGCAAATTTGTTAAAAAATGTAAAATACTTTATGGGGGTGTTAAGAGAATAAAAGAGAGAAAAATGTGTGATAGTTATTTATATTGTTTTATTATTTTATTTCTCCCACCCAACATGGCATAGGTTAGGTAAACTCTTTTATTAAAAGTACTATTTAATCAATCTCAATTTTAATAATAACATTTCACATTTGCCATAAGTATACTTGAAACTGAACATAAAACCATCTTATTAGCGATGGGAAAAATATTTGTAGCATTATTATAACCAAGTGATACGTACTTTCTTTGAACAGGTCTGACTAAATGGGTTCGTTGAAGAAATAATTTTAACCACTTATACATTAAAAACTAATGTTCTCAAGAAATATTGTCAATAAAGATGATCATAATGCTCATTTACAAAATTTTGTAACTAATATATATATATTATGTATTACTATACATTATATTTTGTTATTAATTTTATTATTATTTTTATTAATTTATAACGTTTTTGCTGTGGAAACTAAGTATTTATTAATTTGTCATTTTCGTAAGAGAAACGTATTTATATTTGCTACATTGATATTAATAAATATAAGAAACGTTGTTTGATATTCTACATCGATACATTAGTCCATGGCTATATCAAAGACGCAGCATTTTCCCGCGAGAAAAGTGCACAGATTGTCTAGCGTCAGTCGTCTTCAGTTCCGCGCCAAACGAACATACCGGTAACAAATAGTGGAATAATTTTGTACGTCAAAGTGAAACATTAAAGATTTCCACCAAACGTTTCGTAAAGTAGTGATATCGGTGATTAAAGTTTTAATTGCTACAACTGAGGAAATATATATTTAAGAACTATAACGCGACGTGTCGGGTATTAGCTCGCGATACTGCAGTTATAGGTTACGTTTCTAATATTATCGCAATATTTACGAATAAGATATAGCAAAAGTATAAGAAATTGTGAGAAATTTACGAAGTTTAGGATTATTAACTGTGAACATTTCTTCGGTGTTAATATATTACGTGTAAAAAAAGTGATTTGACATAGTGAAAATCGTATAACGATACATGCGTGAAATAAAGCAGTGTAAGTGCGGATCGTGTAATACTATCGCAAAGTCCCCAACCGTCGACTGTAGTAGATTCTAGATCTTGATTGTCCAGTAATATATTTGAACATTTTTACTCTGAATAGGCAGTTTGTTAACAGTTTTTCTAATTTTTCTTTAATCTTGACGTTCAATTGCGAAGTAGCTACGTATTATTGCTTATACATTCTACACTACGATTGTGGATTAAGATATTTCATTACTCCTGCATAGAATAGATTGTTCTTCAACCAGTAGGGCAATTATTTTACGATTGAAGGTACATATATGAAATAAAGTGACGGAAAAGCAAGCTCCTGCGACATCGTGCTACACGGTTTACTTTTCCCGCTTATATTACTGCAATTAGGATTTTCGGTTAGGTTTTTTTTACATACCAGTGTAGGGTGGAATTTTCTCTAACGGGATTGATTATTTTTTTTGCGTTTCGAGCGTGCGTTTTCGAAAAATAGTGTCGAAAGTGTTAGTGGGTGACAGGTCGTGCTGCGCAATTTACTTTTTTGGCTTATATATCGAAAATTAGGCTTTTGACTCGGGTTTCTTTTATTTATCAGCGTAGAGTGAATTTTTCCTTAATGGGATTGGATACTTTTTTTGCGTTTCGAGTGTGCGTTCTCCAAAAATAGTGCCGAAAGTGTTGGTGGGTGACATTTCGTGCTGCGCAGTTTACTTTTTTGGCTTATATTTCCAAAATTAGGCTTTTGACTTCGGTTTTTTTTACTTATCAGCGTAGAGTGAATTTTTCCTTAATGGGATTGGATACTTTTTTTGCGTTTCGAGTGTGCGTTTGCCAAAAATAGTGCTGAAAGTGTGAGTGGGTGACAGGTCGTGCTGCGCAGTTTACTTTTTTGGCTTATATTTCCAAAATTAGGCTTTTGACTCCGGTTTTTTTTATTTATCAGCGTAGAGTGAATTTTTCCTTAATGGGATTGGATACTTTTTTTGCGTTTCCAGCGTGCGTTTTCCAAAAATAGTGCCGAAAGTGTGAGTGGGTGACAGGTCGTGCTGCGCAATTAACTTTTTTGGCTTATATATCGAAAATTAGGCTTTTGACTCGGGTTTCTTTTATTTATCAGCGTAGAGTGAATTTTTCCTTAATGGGATTCGATACTTTTTTTGCGTTTCTAGTGTGCGTTTGCCAAAAATAGTGTCGAAAGTGTGAGTGGGTGACAGGTCGTGCTGCGCAGTTTACTTTTTTGGCTTATATTTCCAAAATTAGGCTTTTGACTCCGGTTTTTTATACTTATCAGCGTAGAGTGAATTTTTCCTTAATGGGATTGGATACTTTTTTTGCGTTTCGAGTGTGCGTTTTCCAAAAATAATGCCGAAAGTGTGAGTGGGTGACAGGTCGTGCTGCGCAGTTTACTTTTTTGGTTTATATTTCCAAAATTAGGCTTTTGACTCCGGTTTTTTTTACTTACCAGCGTAGAGTGAATTTTTCCTTAATGGGATTGGATGTTTTTTTTCGGTTTCCTGCGTGCCCGCATCACGCAATGGAATGTAAGTCTTTGTATTAGCATGAGCATCAGTTTCATGGTTTTAGTAAAATAATAAATATATAGGCCACGTGTTTAAGTGCTGAAAATAAGAATGGAGAACAAAATTGGAAATATCAATATATGAAAGGATAGAGATCACTTTAATTAAGTTCGATCCAAGTTAGATTAGGCTATCTCTGATACGAATAGCAGTAGGCTGCGCCACTAGGGCGCATGTGGGTCTCGATGCGTAGCCACCTCCTCGTGGTGAGACCTGGTAATTGGTATCGTTCTCCAAAGAATAATTTTTAGAAAACGATACCAAGCTAAGAGCTACGCACAAAGTTTAAGATATTTCCTATCTTTTGTAAATTTTCGATCTTTCAGTTAAACATTTGCCGATTTTTGGGGCTGTAAGAAGTAAATGGATGGAATTCTTGGTAATGACGTCATTCAAATATAGTTATAGTTCATAAAAATGCATAAATAATCCAATTTGTTATTAATAATAAATTGTTCATAGCGTGAATTTATAATGCAAGAAAAGAATTAATTCATTGGTTATTACTTGAACAATATCATACTAATGTTTAAATGTACCTATAATTTGCAAAAGTGTAAAAATTATTACACTTATTTCTAATAATAAATTGGTCACAAGGTAAATTTATAATACAAGTGGAAAAATTATTGAATTATAGGCTATTACTAGTATATATAACGTATTTGCGTGAAAATGTATTTATGATTAGTAAAAAGTTAATAAATTGCTACATTTATTGTTAATAACACATATTGTGCAAAGTATATTAACGATAAAAGTGGAAAAGGTTAATAAATTATTAGCTACTACTTAAACAAACAACGTACTCGTATTAAAATGTATTCGTAACTTAGAAAAAGCTAATAAATTAATAAATTTATTGTTAATAGCAAATTAAAATTGTTGATAACAAATAGTTTGTAATGTATATTAACGATAAAAGTAAAAACAGTTAATAAATTATTAGCTACTACTTAAACAAACAACGTATTTCTGTTAAAATGTATTCGTAACTTACAAAAAG
>NW_016909734.1:1031270-1038458 GCF_001483705.2 Eufriesea mexicana
CAGTGACTGGAATTGAGCTAGGCCCGATCGGGAGGGTGCCGAGGTATGAAGTTATCTCTGTACACGGGAGTACATCGCCTAGGCTAGTCGGTCTTTCGAATAATCGCGAACTCGTTCGGGCGCGTCGCGATTTTCTATTAGCTCGCGTGTTTGATATTTCATTCCCTATTTTTATGGGAACTTGAAAATATCTTAGCGTTGCGATATTAGAGTTTCAGTATACCGAACCGAAACCCCTTTTGTAAGGCACGAAATTTAATAAAGTGTCAGTAGAGTCGCTTTAACTTCTTTCGCTCCAAGTTAGACTAGGGTATCTTTGATACAGATAGCGCCAGTAGGATGTGCCACTAGGGCGCATGTGGGTCTCGATGCGTAGCCACCTCCTCGTGGTGAGACCTGGTAATTGGTATCGTTTCCCAAAAGAAAAAAAACAATTTTTAGGAAACGATACCAAGCTAAGAGCTACGCACAAAGTTTAAGATATATCCCATCTCTTGTAAATTTTCAATGTTCTCTTCGAACTTTGAAAATTAAGAGTGTGCAATATCTGTTGAAGTAATATGTGAAGTAAGAATAATAACGTAAGGGAAGTAAGGTAAGTAAGGGAAGTAAGGTAAGTAAGGGAAGTAAGGGAAGTAAGGTAAGTAAGGCAAGTAAAGAAAGTAAGGTAAGTAAGGTAAAATAATTAAAATCTCCTGCAATGAGTAGTATGTATGTTCACGCAAACGCTGCGAAATTTGTCTGGTTAGAACACTTAGAAAGTATCGTCATTCCTAAGAATCTGTCGATAACCAACCTCTTATTATGTTATGGTATCCTAATACAAAATTATAAAATCAGCAGAAAATTTTACGGCAGGGCTACCAAAGTTCTGTTTTGGAAATTCTGAGAAATGACGTCATTTCTTGGAATTGTCTCGATAAGCGGCCTTCTGTCATGTCATGTTCTCTTGATACAAAATCGCAAAATGGGCCAGAAACGTTTCCTCGAGGCGGCAAAAGCATTCACCGAGAATTCTTGGAAATGACGTCATTTCTTGAACTGTCTCGACGAGAGAGCTCCTTTCATGTGATGTTCTACTGATGCAAAATCGCAAAATCGGCCGAAAGTATTTCGCCGAGACAGCAAAAGTATTGTCCGCGAAATTCTTGGAAATGACGCCATTTCCAGGAACTCCGTCGACCTCTTCTCATGTTATGTGTTCCCGATACAAAACTCTAGAAATGTCAGTCAGCGCTATCTACAATTTTGGACTGGAAGCTTGTATTACTGACATTTTTAGAATTTTATATTAGCACTGTAACACAAGCTTCCCTTCGAACTTTGGAAATTAAGAGTGTGCAATATCTGTCGAAGTAATACGTAAAGTACGAAGAATAAACTACCACTAAACTCTAATCTCTCATTCTAAGCCATTACCATACACAAATTTCGCAACACCGATAAATCAAGACTTTATTTTACAGCAAACACCACCTGTTCTAAAATCCGATGACAATTTGAAAATTTCTCTATAAATCAAGCATCCGGTCTATCATAAACGCCACTTGCTCTGGAAATTCGATAGACTACTACGATTCTCAAATAAATCAAGCAGGGCCTATCATAAGCGCCACTTGCCTCGCGGATACAATAGTAGCTGCTCGGGGGTACAAAAGGAAGACAGGGGACACGTGTTATTTATGGAATGAGCCGATAATTAAGGTCGGTATGACGCGGGCGGAGAAAAAGGCCGTCGACGAAATCGCGAATAAATCATTTCGCGACGAACGAGTCGGGCGTGGCCGGAGAGAAGGAGGGTTAATGCGGATCGCGAGGCTTGCTAGCGACAATTCATTCGCGCCTGTTCTCCGCTCCGTTTGCGCCCGGTTTAACGGTACCACGACTCGCCGCGATTACAGTATCACGTTCGGACCACGTGTTAATGCATTGTTGATGAGCAGTGCGAACGATGTCGTTCGCATGGTTGAAGAAAACCGCGATTACCGAAAGAACCGCACGGCCTGCGCTCGATACCTGCATCCAGGTGAAAGTGTGCGTATATTCCAGGGGTTTAAAGTCGTTGAAATATCGATTTCGCTTTTCGAAACTGTTGCAGGATGCCGTTATTTTTCCGTATGAATCCTGCCTGGCTCAGAGATCGCTGGAGATATCGATTCCGGCTCTGGATCCAGAGACTTTTGAAATATTTCCTTGCCGATCTTATATTTCGATTCACGATCGTGCAATTTTTATTTACATATCCTGCTGGATATTCGTTCTCATCTTTATCGTTATGCATTATGTTTAAAAAATAACGATTATACTTTAACCCTGCATCATAATCGAGTGATCGATGAGTAAAAGAAAGTAGATCCCTAACGATGAAGAATGATTATACGCATATATCGGAGAAAAATCGAAAGATCGCGGAGAAAAGTGACTAGGATACATAGTGATTTATTCCATCATAGTAGGTTTAGTGTCAATACACGAATCATTGAGTAACTCCTTGAAATAAAAGTTTTGTAAATATTGGAAACTTGAAAAGGGGTCGTGAATGACACCGATCATGAATCTAATTTTTATTTTTCCAAGTAAAATTTACGGTGGATAACGATTTGTTCCACCCCATGGTAGGTTTAGTGTCAATACACGAAATACTCAAACCTTAAATCGAGTAATTCCTTGACATACAAAGTTTGTAAATACTGGAAAAGTTTGGAAGGGATCATGACACTAATTAGCAATCTAATTTTTATTTTTCCAAGTGAAATTTACGTTGGATAACGATTTATTCCACTCCATGGTAGGTTTAGTGTCAATACACAAAACACTCAAACCTTAAATCGAGTAATTCCTTGACATACAAAGTTTGTAAATACTGGAAAAGTTTGAAAGGGATCATGACATCGATCAGGAATCTAATTCCTATTTCTCCAAGTAAAATTTAAGACAGTGAAATTCTTCATAGTAAAAATTAAAAAGTAACTGGTGGAGGTCGCGAATGATCGATTTCGCTGGCACACGAAGAGAAGAAAAATACGGATAATGGTTGTCGTGAGAGGTGGAAACGATGCACCTCCGGTCTCGTTGATGATCCACTGTACACGATATGGCGCGTAATTTGGCAGTGGGCTGCGGATGTTCCGAGTAAATTACAGGTTCGTTAAATGAAACATCATTCTGGCTCGCTGCACGCCGTGCAACTTCAGCTACTTATTACTATTTAATAGGATATTATCCGTCAGTGTACCGGGAAAATGGTTAAATTTCACCTGGTGCCGATGATAAACTGTCAGTTAATGAATGCTTCCGATCTTATCAATCATTTGGGATTATTCCGCATCGAAGTCGAATCCCGAGGAACCATCCACGAGCGTGTCACGGGACAATTACTGTGACGTAAGGAGAACGACGTTCTGCCAACTCTCGAATAGAGATCAACGCGAATAACTACGTATACTTATGGAAGGTCTCGCGAAGGTATGACACCGTGGAGTTACACTGTGCAGAATGCTCTGTATTCGTGTCCAAATGCGGATATATATATGCAGGACTGTATATTAGGCAAAGGATATGTTTTCGAGAAATATTGATTGACAGAGGATTGGCTGTCAATGGACTTTGGTTTGTTTCGGATAACTTGTCTCGATTTTAGGGATTGTATATGATGTTGTAACAGGAGAAGGTTTAAAAAGACGATAAGAGGCACCAGTTGACTCAGAGTTGACTCCTGGAGTCATTAGTTGACAATGGACGACAAGATCGGCTTCACAAATGCAACGATGGGGATCGATCCCTCTGCCAATGTGCGCTGACACGATAGAAAATCGTGAAAATCGTGGAAAAGGCTTGTCTTTTTCACGCTCACCTGAAATCGGATACAGTCTCGAGATTAAAGCAGTATGTAAGATCTATCTCGATCCTCCTAACTACATCAGGAACCATCCTGATGCTCGTACGAGATACCGGAAAGGGTTTGATCGAGCGCTGGATCTAACAGTGCCATCGAACTTTCTAAACCCCTTCTCACTGACATTTAATACAGCGATTGTACATATGTAGGATACTCTAACTGAAGAAAAACGTGAAATAATTTCAACTCTCTTTTGTTACTGCATCTTTAGAATAAACGACGTAAAGAGTCAGGCGGTAGACAGCGTCTCCAAGACTATTGATGGCAAGACGCTGTCACTTGTCTCTTCATTCACATGCACTTCAGATGTTACCCTGATCGTTCGATCTAAACCCTAGGCCTGTTTATGGTCCCTCATCTACGAGGAAGGCTCAGGTGTTCCCATGCACTCACTTTTGAATCACAAAAATATCCCACACACAGAAAGGTTCCCAAATGTGTAACACCTGATCACTTGCTAGAAGTGAACTGTCATAAAGTGCACATAGGAATTTGCTTCTATTACGTACTGAATAGTTAAAGCCAGTTTTAAGATACCTTCATCCTCCCTGCAAGGCTATTATCATCCAGGTCCCACGAATTCCTGTTTGCATGGTATGGTTAGGCTAGCTTTTTAGGAGACAGAATCATCCCTATTTCCTGTCATATGCATTGGAATAGTTGAACAATCGTGTCCACGTTATTTTCCCGGCAAATATTTAATTTCCTAAATCGACTGATGCAAAGGAAAGGGTAAACGTCGAATAGGCGATAAGATCGCGGCAAGGTGAGGGTAAACGAGGACATTTGTAACGGGCGAAGAAAAAGAAGAATGGACGTCGATGAATAGATCGTGCCGCTGAATAACAGCCTCTCTCGTGATCGATCCTGAGCGTAAGTAGTAGCCTGACTGTCTGACTTAAATTGGTTCACACGGTACGGCCAGTCGCCGCTTACAGGCTTAACCTTTGCTATCTTCATCGATGAACCCATCTCGTGTGACAAGCAGCGCCGGGTTTCTCGCCGTTGCGATCGTTACGATACCACCGATAGACACACCTCTTATTACCCGTTACTCATACCATGTACCAGAGTGTCGACATTTACCTCGACTAGAGAAGCTTTTGACTCGACCTTGTTCTTTGACAGCTTCATCTAGCTACCGGTCATCGATAACTCACTCCCTACGAGTCGAAATCCAAGATACATAGAGTGTGCATAGAGTCACGAGTGTACATAAACCGCATTTAGCTGTAATTGCTATTTAATGTCTGCATACGTATATTGTATGCGCTTGACAGTTTACTTGACACGTGCTTTTTATATAGTACGCTCAGGGGGCCGTGACAAAAATTCCATTATTCTTAGGATATAACGATGAATTACCAAACAATATGGCACAGAAAGAAAAGACGGTGCAAAATTTTAATGTTTTCTATTTAACACTTTGTCCGCGTTCCACTTCTCGCATCGCCTTTACGCTGTCATGGGTGAATTTCGCACGGATTCTACTGTTCACTGATGGTATGATTATTTTTAAAAAAGGCACTAAGATCCGAGACTAATAGAACAAGCATCTGCTTGAAGAATGTGAAGAAAAGACGATCAGGATAGTTAAAACAGAAGCACAATGGAAGCATTGCTACCGCGCTGAACCGAAGTCACGCGTACGTGACAGCAACCAGCAAAGTGTTAAAGTTCTTTATTTATTTGCTTCGTTCAAATATTCAAAAATTGGTTAGAATAGAACAAACATAGATTTAAAAAATTAATATCGCCAGACATTGATGTCCACCATGGCCCCACTGAGGAGTCAAGCGCCTGTCACTGATGACAGTCATGACAAGTATTGTGTTCTATTTGAGCTTGCTTTGCTATTCCTCGCCATTTGGCATACTGGCAGATGTTGAATGCGACTATTCTCATCTGCCATTGAAACAGGCATGGTCCAACCAACGAGGAAATCAACCCAACACACCATACTTGAGGAAATCAACTCAACCATAGAAGAAAACCCTGGGGAGGTACTCGATATAGGTATATTTCTTTTGAGCCACTATAGGTCTAGCAGGATATGAGATCCAATTGTTGGTCTCCATGGCTCATTACTGTCATGATAAGTATTGTTTCTTTAAGCTTGCTTAGCGCTATGCGGGACTTATTCCTTTCCTGAGCCTATTCGGCTATACTGACAGGTGTTATGTGCGAATTATATCATCATTTTATCAATGAAACGAACATGGTCCAACCAACGTAGAAGTCAACCCGCGCTTGACCCTGTGTTGGGTCAACCTGTCATGACAGTCAACGTATTAGGAGTAACTTATAGCTAGACGGTGTCACGATCAAATTTACATCGTTGAGGCAATAATAGCTTCAAAATCACACGCCAATTACGCGAGTGAGAATAATTCTCGGGAAACAGGACACCCGTGTTTACAATAATTACAACCGGAAGAAGTCGATCTAGCGAATGGATGCAGGAACCAGTTAAGCAGCAAGGAACTTAAGGAGTCCTCGAATTTGAGACCCGTAACGAGACCGGAGTTACGTTATAATTAATGAGGCGAGAAAGGAGGATCCACGGGGCCAGGATCAGACAGAGGAATCAGGGCCCACGGTGCAAGTGACAAATTGAAACGAAACACTGGCCAGAACCCGAGAGGCGGATAGCCCACTTAGATAGCAGCCAATCAAAGGAATCGGACTGGCCGAAGAGACCCGAGGTATCAATGTTTGTTCCCGGGGACGAGCTCGTGATAGATTGAGCTGTCATGGCGAAGATTACATTTGTCATAAGACATAACCGTTCCTTCCCGTCATAATCTATGATCGCGCCGGTGGTGTCCCGGGACAAATCGCGGCGAGACGTGGTGCTTACTTAGGCGTGGTTCACACCTACTCGAGTCGCGAGGATAGCTCCACGATGCAGCTGTGAGCCGATTCCTACGCCCGTGTCGCCGGCTAATTAGCTCGTCACAGCGCGAACTAGTGCCGATTAATTAGGTACTAATAGGAGAACGAGGCTCCAGCTCTAGATCCATAGATATCGGCTCCGTGAGACTCACTGTGGGAAGTCTGCATAGATCTCAAGCGCGACATTGAGACGGAATAAACGAGCGGAGCACGTTATTACCACGTGTTAATTAGTCGCTTGAGTGGCACGTAGCGTAATCGCGTTATTGGGACTTGCTGTGCACCCTTGGGTCTTCTTCGAGTTTCTTTCTATTGGCATTATGGGTTCTAATAGTAAAATAACTACGATATATATATAGAATATATAGAATATAATATAGAATATAGAACATATA
>NW_016909734.1:1038532-1055124 GCF_001483705.2 Eufriesea mexicana
ATAAAATATAGAATATAATATAAAATATAGAATATATTATAGAATATAGAATATAATATAAAATATAGAATAGAATATAGAATATATAAAATATATATACATATTCTCTACTGAAGTCTTATTTCTCAAGGAAGGTATATGTTTCTTACAGTACTTCTCTAGAGAGACTGACTGACTCCTGAGAGAGCATCAAGAGGGTACGTGACGCGGTTCACCTAAACCCCCAATTCTTATCGAATATTTTTATCGAATATTTTATAAACATTCGTTCTACGAATTTATTTCTTACAAACTATTTATTCATATTTATATCCTAGATTGATTTTTGACTACAACTAAACTTATCTTTTCAACATTTTCTAATAATTTCTTACTGCTTCAGATGTCTCGTTTTGAAACGAGTACTTTTAAACGAGAGACAGGTAGTTGCACGAAGAGAAATCTAGATGAAGTTTTATTTTATTAATGGATAATAGGATATATTTGAAGAGATATTGGAAGAAGTGCTAAATATTTTTTAGAAGACGAGCAGTTAATCCTCGGGGGCGAAGTTGGACATTAAGATCACAAAGCGCGATCGCGCCTGTCTGGCATTTTTTAGCATAAATTAAAACATACAATGACCCTGCCGCGTGACATATTTCCATAAGAAATTTCCCAATGACCATACTAACTTCACATTCGTTATATATTATTCAACTTTAAATTATAACGAAACAATACCGATTTTTCCATATTAGGTGCCATACCATATCCAGTAATGATCTCGCAATAATTATGAAAGTATCCTAATAAAACCCAATAAATAATAGCATTTTGTACCACAGTTGTCGAGTAAAAATCTAAAAATAATATTGCAGACTAATCGGAGACCACTCCAAATTTTGCGCAACCCTTTCACTAAAACTCAGGTAGCCCAGGAGCAGACAAGCTCTGCTCGTCAGTCAATCACGTAGAAAACATTATTGCTTCATCAGCCCAGTACTTTACCACTGAAACTCTAGTGGTAAATCGATCTATAATGAGGTACCTAAACATAGCGAGCATAGATAATAGTAATTTTAGTTTCACGACGAAGCTGAGCACCTCATCTCGATATGACTCGACGCTAATTTCTGTCAAAAGCAAGTATACGTTTATAATAATTACAAAGCAGAAAATTCAGAGTCCGGTAACTTTGACAGGATCACTGGTACCAGTGTTAAAGTGTCGCGATTGTGGACGCGTCTTAAAACGAATTGGTGTTAACTCGACGCTAATTTCTGTCAAAAGCCTAGTATAAGTTTATAATAATTACAAAGCAGAATTCAGAGTCCGGTCTCTTTGACAGGATCACTAGTACCAGTGTTAAAGTGTCGCGATTGTGGACGTGTCCTAAAACGAATTGGTGTTAATTCGACGCTAATTTCTGTCAAAAGCAAGTATACGTTTATAATAATTACAAAGCAGAAAATTCAGAGTCCGGCCACTTTGACAGGATCACTGGTACCAGTGTTAAAGTGTCGCGATTGTGGACGCGACCTAAAACGAATTGGTGTTAATTCGACGCTAATTTCTGTCAAAAGCCTAGTATACGTTTATAATAATTACAAAGCAGGAAATTCAGAGACTAGTCACTTTGACAGGATCACTGGTACCAGTGTTAACCCTTTGCACTCGAGAGGCGACTCTCAGTCACCATTTAATCAAATTCTAGAGATCATTGTTAATTAATATTTCGAATTTAAAATTGTCCAACGACACGTGGAATATCGAGGTAAAATAATTCTATGTCTTACAATTAATTTGCACTGCTTAGTTACCGTTTTGAAAATATCGTCGACTTTATGGCAGCAAGCCTTCGAATTACTACGTTTCTGTAACGAAAAGATCGCCGAGTGCAAAGGGTTAAAGTGTCGCGATTGTGGACTCGGCTTAAAACGAACTGGTGTTAACTCGACGCTAACTTCTGTCAATAGCCTAGTATACCTTCATAATAATTACAAAGCGGAAAATTCAGAGTCCGGTCACTTTGACAGGCTCACTGGTACCAGTGTTGAAGTGTCGCGATTGTGGACGCGGCTTAAAACGAACTGGTGTCGCAAGGAAATTCCTCGGGGCTGGTTGCAAACGCGCTCATTATGCGGTGACATCTAAACGCGTGCAGCGTAGGCCAACCTGGAGGATCACGCGATCGTTCTTTCAGCCGGATGTTAATTTGAGAAGGCGGCACCTCGAGAACACGCCCCTCGCTGGAATCGAGTCGATCGAATCTCGCTTTGGATCGACGGCGAAAAAATATTTCCCATGGAACCATGGCTTCGAGGTCTTACTTCGCGCGAGAAGCGAACGAAAGCTCGTCATGCGTCGATGACACGACGCAACAGCGTCTGACGACTTTGTCTGATAATTGTTCCCTTGATCGACACTTTGCAACCGTGGTAAATTACATGCTTCCCCTTTACCACGTGCATTAATCGTGATCCACTGTGAGATCACGTTTCGCGGAGACGCGGATTGTGTCAGTATTCTGACGCCATATTGACTGTTGAGTGCTGCTGGATACTCGTAATAAGTCTGCGTTTAATTCTGCGTGAGTCATGAATATATTAATACTAATTCATTGCTGACTTCGAATGCAATTTTAAAAATTGTTATATAAATTTAGGGAAATTGCATAACATAAAAATTCGATGACAGGTGAGCCAGAAATGAAGCAAGTTGTCATGACAGTGTGGAGAATTTGCAATTGTAAATGGAGCCAGAAATTTCAGTATTAGTCTTTGAGATTTTTAATTTAAAAGGAAGTTTAAAATTCGCGGGTAATTATGTTATATCGATAATGCGTAGATAATAATTTTGTTTGACAGAGAATTGCCAAAAGAGTGTCATGATCTTCTCATGGATGGCGATGGAATGTGCTTACAGGTGATTCGAAGCCATCGCAGGGAAGAGTCAATTTAAATCCTCGGCCATTGAAGCGGAGGAGCACGGTGCTATCTTAATCATTCCCGTGACATCATTGTACTTCCAGATATTGTTCGTACTTCTGCAAATTGCTATTAATCGCGCGCGATGATTAATGACACCGAGTCGCGAACCCGATATTCCCTGTCGATCGCTCGATGAATAATCGACCGGGGCACGCTCGTTTCGCTCTATAAACCGATCAAAAAAGCTCGCGGACTCTATCGAGGGCTTCTCCACCGAGAGGATCAATGTGTCAAAGGATAACCAATCTATGGAAATGAAAAATTTGCACGCGTCGTGGTACTCCATTTATCGAACGGCAACGAAATTTTAATTAACGTTAAATAAAATTATAAAATACGGTATAATGACATTAATTAGAGAAACATAACGACAAATTCAATATTCTGTCAACAGGATCACTGTCACGAAGCGAAATATAGTTCGAAATTCTACTCAAACTTCGACTCCATTTTTATACGATATTTTCCCGAATGATAAAATAAAATTGCAACAAGCAACACTGGAAATAATAATATTGACAGACCATTCATTGTCACTGCCTTGGACAATTTTATCAAAGATAATTGACCAAGGTAAAAGGACGAAAGAGAGATCAAAGATAATTGAACGAACCGGTCGAAACGTCGAATCGCGATGAAAATCGAAGGTGGAGAAATTTCTGGATTACGAGATTGCAGTCGGAACGAGATCCAATGGCGGAAGCAGAGGAATGGCAGAGGAATGGCAGAGGCGACGCGGGGATCGGGTAATCTCGAACGAGAAATCGACGAAACGGAGGCGAAACGATGCGACGAGTGTTGGTCGCGAACGGCCGATAATTATCGAGAAAACGCGTAACGCCCAGCCGATGATTAATTGAATATTAACGACGCCCGTTGCCGGGCGTAATTAGGTTTCGGGAGCAAGTTGCTCGCCACGGCGACGTTGAGAAACGATTTTTAAGGTCGCTAGCCGGCCGAACAGAAAATCACCGAACGATAAGCCCGTCGCGACACCTAACACTGCTCGGCGAGATTTTTCTGGCCGACGTTCGGCAATTTGTCACGAAACATCGGGCATAAATCCGGGAGCGGGACGGAGATAACGCGTGTTGGCAAAAAATTCGCATTAACGCCTAACAAATTGCTGGCAGAAAGGGGGCCGATCGGCAAAAAAATAGGCAAAATCGGGACTCGTTAGCGGCTCGTTAGCGAGACGATAACGCTGTCTTCGGAGAAAGAAAATTGCCGTGTCTGTGTGGATAAGGGAGCGGATAAATCGGAGTAAGTCGGTGAGTCACTGGGCCGCGGATAGGAGCCGGGGAGTAATAGCGCGCGAAAATGGCAGAAGTTAGCACAGGCAGGCCGATCTCTCGCGAGCCGATCGACGAAAGCGAGAAATTTCGGGGTAAACTTAAAGGTCGTTCTCGCATCGAGACCGCCGTCACACGGTGGCAAATTACGTCGACCGATTTCACGGCGGCCACCTCTTAAATGTCGGTCGTCAACTGACAGGCTAACGATCACGTGGCCGAATTGATGACTACCGTTACCTTAATCACAGGTCGGCAATCGCGGCTAACAAGTTAAGGATCGGGCCTGTGTAGTCGCGTGTTGTAACTACACGGAGCCATCGATCAGTTCACGTAGGCTCCTTTCGAACCGAGTGATCCTTCCAGCGATCTATCGGTTCGCCATTATCGAAGATTCGATCGGGATGACAGGCTCTGGCTCTACGCGTCGGGTCGAAGTTGAACCTCGCGGGTTTCTGCGAGCACTCGTGCAACCGATCGACGAAGGCTCGAGCGAGAATTCTCTCGGCTGGATAGACGAAGTGTCAACGACACCGGTTGCACCGGCTAATGTCGTCGTTGAAACATCCCACTTGGATGGATCACACGCAGCCGAAGCGGTTGCGTATTACGTTCCCTCGGTCGCGTTTGTCCGACGTGATCGGCGCAAACGAGGAGATGTTCCTGTCGGATCGAGCCTTTATCTCCGATCTGTCGATCCCGCGCGGACGTTCGTTCCGCCATTCCGTCCGTTCTACCCAGCTGTCCCCTTTCCACGCCGATCCATGCTGGCAAATCGCGTCTACTATCCGCATCCCTAAATTTCCACGTCCATATCTCTGTGCCCCGTATCTCTGATAATTTTAACCAGACGAATACCGTGAAAATTGTTAACAAGGACGAACACGTATTGGAGAATTGTAACAATTATAACGAGTGGCGAGACTTCGAGACGGTACTGTTGCCATCTCTGCGTACCCGAAAACGAAAGGGTCCCGACGAAACTGATCAGCCAATAAAACCGAAGGGGTATCAGCATGGACCAGAGTCCTCTGGGACCCGCGACAAAACGAATTTCATCACCGCCTATTATTAATTCCCGGTGCTGTGTTTTTCTTCGACAACGCGCTCGCATGCCATAAATATGACAGCCATAAAATTCGACCGGTCACGTTCCATGCTTTTTCTCCCTGCCCCGTACTGCTGGCCTCCAAGGGGCTCGAACGGTAATTTCTCTCTGTGTTGCGTGGCTCGTAACAACCTATGCTACCGATACGGTTAGAATTAATCTCGATTCTGTACCAGAAGGTTGCACAATTGACGAAATCGTGTATAAAACAACCCTTGCCAAGTTCTCTCGAGATTTCAACTCGTAATACGATCTACAATTCTAACCTATCTGTTCTCTTGATAGTAAGACTTCCAGCATCGTGAGAGTTGGTTCAACGGAACACCTATGACAGCTTCAAAACACGAATAAATATTCGCGAGCTTACTATACAAGATAAATAAGAAAGACATTTAAATAACGAGATGATAGTCAGTAGGATGAGTGTAAAATTATCCATGAAATTGGATCACGAGTGACGATTGTGTCACCTAGAGATACGCAATGACATCCTAAGCGTTGTCATGTCAAAAGAGTATCGACGTAATTCTTCTTACTTCCCTACATTTCACGGATGACCAAAAGCCTTGTTATAGTAAAAACTGAATACTAAAATAAACTTTGCATCCTAGTGATGTGAGGGCATCCCTTCTCTTGCGTTTTGTCCTTTGACAGTGCGTGTCTTTTGTCCCCCGTTTTCTGGAGACGTCTTTCACCCGCGTGGCTCTAGACAGGCCCGTTTTAACAATTCGTCCATTTAACTCTGAGATTTCAGCAGAGCAAATTTAGCATTTCGCAGTTACTTTTCTGTACAGGATTTAAAGTCAATATATGGATATTAACACTAGGTTTGCGGACGTTATCTGTATACCTATTTCTAAGGACACCTGTCAAATTGACAGGTAAAGGAAACCACGTACTTTTCTTTTTTAACGATTAGTTTAATCCTAATCCTTTGCACTCGAGAGGCTCCCTTCAGTCGCCATTTGATAAAATTTCGAAGATCGATATTAATTAATATGTCAAATTGAAGATATGGAAATCAAATAGTTCTGCATGTTAATTATTATACAATTTCTTATTTACTGTTGGAAAAGATATCGTTAATTTATAGCAGAAAATCTTTGAACTCCTACTCATCTTTAGCCAAAAAATCGTCGAGTGCAAAGGGCTAATACTGTGGTAGTGGTGTCATATAATGTGTGATACGAGTGTGAGGAATGTTTGTGTGGAAGAATGTGTGTGTGACGAGTATGATAAAGAGTCGCGAAAAACAATCAGTAGATGAATGACAGTCATTACAAATAAACGTTGTGTGTGAGAGAGTTCTCGAGAGATTATATCGCAATTAGAAGCGAATTTATTTTACGAGTTTTAATTATAATTAATATTGTGCTATTATTGTGTTCAATAAATATTCTTATCAGTTTATCCATTTACTCACAAATACTACTTATAATACGTAAAAATACAAAATTTTTGATTTTTGTAATTTTCTATAGTTTTCTGTATTGTTTCGACTCGCGAATGTCCTTACTCCGGAGACATCGACTGCAAAGGGTGAATAAACATCTATACAATTCATCCACCGTTTCCACTGGCTACGATATTTCTTTGCATCATAATCCCTTAACAAACCTAAAATTAAAAATTTAAAGAAACAAGTAAATTTCCGCAAGCTGCATTTTCACGAATTCGTAGATCCCGAAGCAATCTCGTCATCGACCAGGAGGCAAATGCTCGTAGCAGCAGAGAGCAGTGGCACAGCGAGAAACGGAGACTCGGCCACGAAATCGTGGACACGAGCAGATCCATCAATCGGCGAGTCAGTCGATCGATCGTATCGATCCGCTTGTCGAGGCGCGTAGGTACGCGCCAGCTCGAGCAAAGTACCGGGATTCCTGTCTCCCGACCACCGGACGCGATTCCCGTGGCTGTCTCAGACGCGCGAGCGCGCGCACCCGCTCATCCGGATTACGCGAGGATACTTTCCCACGGGTTTTTCGCGCTCGACCTTTTTCCTATGACGTCCGTGCTCCCAGATGGCTCTCGGGCGTCCGACTATCTCGATCGAGGATCTACGATAGCGATTGGAAATCGTTGCTTCCGAGAAACCATCCTGGAGGATTCCGGGAAGCCGGCTGGCTTACGAATGCTATAGTATAGTTGGCCGAAGAGACTGTGACGTGGAAATCGTCAGGGGAGTACTGTCTCCTGGGCACGGGGTTAAGAAGCATCGTCGTGCATGATCGAGGGTTGTTTTCTTAGCTTTCCGCGAATACGCTCTAATTGGGACTCGAATTGCTTTGCAAAAATCGGTGGAATATTCATTAATCTTTTTACTAAATTTGTTGATGATTTACTAAGCGATCGAAGTGATGGAGAATAACGCATCGCGATGAAAATTGAGAAGAAATTGATATTTTGGAAAATTCAAATAGAAGCGTGTTGTCATGGCTACTGTGATGGAGAGGCTTTTTTGCTCTCACAGTCGTAGGAAAAGCAGTACACGTGTCAATACTAACGATGTACCAACCGATCGTTGCAATGGAGAATGACATATTATAGTAAAAATTGCAAAAGATTGGTATTTTGGAAAATTGAAATGGAAGTGTGTCATCACGGCTATGGTGGTGGAAAAAGCTTCCTGCCCTCATAGTCGTAGGAAAAAGCGATACACGTGTCAATACTAACGATTTACCAACCGATCGTCGCAATGAAGACTGACATATTATGGTGAAAATTGCGAAGAAATTGGTATTTTGAAAAATTGAAATGGAAGTGTGTCATCACGGCTATGGTGGTGGAAGAAGCTTCTTGCTGATAGCAGCAGGGAAAAACGATACACGTGTTATTACTAACGATCTACCAACCGATCGTCGCAATGGAGAATGACGTATTATGGAGAAAATTGGGAAGAAATTCATATTTTGTAAAATTGAATAGAAGTATTTTGAAAAATTGAAATATCATGACGACTGCAGTGATAGAAGAGAGCTTTTAGCTCCTAATCGCAGGAAAAAGCGACACACGTGTCAGACAGCCGAAAGCTTCAGGTGGAAACGGGGATGGTGAAGAGGGTGGCAGAGCGATAAACAATATTTATATGAAGGTGGCTGCGAAAGGAAATCCGGAGCCGGTATTAATTCGCGATGTACCCTAATTAAAGCCACCTAAATCTCTGCCACCGTATCGCCGCGAAGCCCGGTGATCTTTTATACATAGCCAGCTGCGGGTCGTCGAAGAATTCATGTTTTGCCCCTGTAACGAAGCGATCGGCCATTGTAAAACGACTAGATGGAGAGTCGACGCCCGTTCCCCGGGATGAATATGAAGCCATAGATTATTCGTTTGCGCTCATCAATCTGCACCTTTTTCCCCGGGCTGGCGAGGGGAGAGACGACGGGCGGGGCCTACGTGATCGGACGTTCCGTGGCTGCGATCCGCCAGGAACCGGCGATATTAACCCATTAACGTCTATAAATCGTCGCCGATGGAGCGTGAGTCGCCTGCAGAGAGCGTTTCGCGACGCGCATTTCCAATGCCGAATATCACGTGGCCCGACCTCGCGGCGGACTCGCAAGCGGCGCGACGAGGGCGGAAGAAAAACAGTGGCGTGCGCGCGACAGGGAGAGACGGCCGGCGCAGGCACGTAAAACAAGTTGGAAGAGAACGCGTCACGTCTGCGGAACCGCTGCGGAAATGCCAGCTCGTGACTACGAGGACATCACGTGCCACGGTACCGTGCCTCGAGCCCCGTCCACCATTATTTCCCTTTCGCCTTCTCATTACCAGCGTTCGCAGCCAGCGGCCGACGCTTTCGATTGCGCATCGACCTCGCGAGCAATCGCGTTCTCAGGTAGGAGGTCGGGTTATTTTCGGACCCGTTGCTGTCGCGAGCCACGCGGAAGTTCAGAGGAGCTGGCAATTCTTGGTACCGAGTCCGCGTCTCGTCATCTTCTTCTGCTACCGTCACCGCCCTACTCCACCAGGCCAATTGGTCCTACGTCTGCCCTCGTTCTGTCATCGCCAACATTCGCTCATGGCATACACGAAGATGCGAAAAGAAAAATGGAATCGCTGGATTATGAGCTTTGGAAATAAATTAGGTGCAGCGATTATTTTCTATTCGAACGTGGGATATATGGTCCAAGATGCAAATGACATCGGTGTCATCAGACTCCATCTCAAAAAAATGCGATCAACTTTTTGAAGAAAAGTAGAATCTACGATAAAATTTGATCATCGCTCGAAGGAATTGTTATAAGTCTTTGTTAATGACTCGACAATCGGTGTGACGTAAGGTCAGGATTGAAGAGAGGAAGAAAATGGAGACTGACAAGATTCGGTCATGGGATATACGAAGATATGAGGAGAAAAATTGTATTGTGTAAAATCACTGGATTATGAGCTTTGGAAATAAATTAGATGAAGCAATTATTTTCCATTCGAATGCGGGATATACGATGCAAGACATGTCATCGGTGTCATTAGCCTTAATATCGGAAAATGAGATGAAATTTTCGAAGGAGACTCGAATTTATGATAAAATTTGATCATCGCTCGAAGGAATTGTTATAAGTCTTTGTTAATGACTCGACAATCGGTAAAACTTATTGAAGGAAAGTAGAATCTACGATAAAATTTTATCATCGCTCGAAGGAATTGTTATAAGTCTTTGTTAATGACTCGACAATCGGTGTGACGTAAGGTCAGGATTGAAGAGAGGAAGAAAATGGAGACTGACAAGATTCGGTCATGGGATATACGAAGATATGAGGAGAAAAATTGTATTGTGTAAAATCACTGGATTATGAGCTTTGGAAATAAATTAGGTGCAGCGATTATTTTCTATTCGAACGTGGGATATATGGTCCAAGATGCAAATGACATCGGTGTCATCAGACTCCATCTCAAAAAAATGCGATCAACTTATTGAAGGAAAGTAGAATCTACGATAAAATTTGATCATCGCTCGAAGGAATTGTTATAAGTCTTTGTTAATGACTCGACAATCGGTGTGACGTAAGGTCAGGATTGAAGAGAGGAAGAAAATGGAGACTGACAAGATTCGGTCATGGGGTATACGAAGATATGAGGAGAAAAATTGTATTGTGTAAAATCACGGGATTATGAGTTTTGTAAATAAATTAGGTGCTTCCTATTCAAAGATTATTTTCTATTCGAAGGTGGGATATATGGTCCAAGATGCAAATGACACCGGTGTCATAAACTGTAAAAAGAACAATAAAGGGAGTTTTCGGAACGCTTTGCACACTCGAAAGTACTCATTGACGTTCAATTTTACGTTTGACATTAATTTCCATAATCGCCAAGTAATGGAAAAATATTTCATCTTTTTCACTACATTTTTTACTCAGAATGTATTCACCAACGTGGGAAAAATGACAATTCTAATATACTAAAATATTCCTATGGTAGTTTCTTACTCAATCGATCTACTAAATGGAAGTAGAAACTTCAGGCTATAAATTGTACAGTTCAATTTACTGAATCTCGTTTCTTTATCGATGGACTTGTTGCTCAATTAAATAAAAGTAGAAACTTCAGACTATAAATAATACAGTTAAATTCATTCAACCGTTTCTTTATTAGTGAACTTGTTACTCCACTGATCTACCAAATAAGAGCAGGAAGTTCAGGCTACGAATGATACTATTAAATCCATCGAATATTGTCAGTCTCCATTTTCTTCCTTTCTTCAATCCTGACCTTACGTCATACCGATTGTCGAGTCATTAGCAATGACTTATAATTCCTTCGAGCGATGATTAAATTTTATCGTAGATTCTATTCTCCTTCGAAAATTTCACCTCATTTTTTTGAAAACACAGTCAAATCTACGATTATTTCTGCAAATTCTATCGTCAAGTTTCGAATGAAATCGCACGGCCAAATAAATTCCGAAAATTTCAACGGAGATTGATTTAACCACCCTGATAGAGCTCACGCGTTGAAATAATATAGCAATCACTATTCAAAGAAATAGACAACTTATCAACCAACGATATTCGACGTTGGCGCTAAATTTATTGACAATTTAATAAAAATTAATAAAAAAAATAGGTAAAAAATAGGAAAACAAAGCCAAAGTTACGATTATTTTTGCAAACCCTATCGTCAAGTTTCGAATAAAATCGCACGGCCAAATAAATTCCGAAAATTTCAACGGAGATTGATTTAACCACCCTGACAAAGTTCACGCGTTGGAATAATATCGTTATTCAAAGGAATAGACAACTCATCAGCCACGGATACTCCAAACGCCAAATTTTAACGCCAAATTTCCCCACAATTTATGTACCCCTATTTTTATCCATCCTGTCAAACCACAAGTTCGCAAATACGAGCAATAATTTTTACAATATTACGTACAGTACTCGTACGAAGGAGACGAAGATGAACCCACTGACACGCAAATAAAATCAAACTAGACGTGCTCCAAGAATATACGTCAGAGTAATAAAATTTGCGTCGTCTGGGACACATACAGGTTCACGATAAGACATAATAAATAAAGATGAAACTGTAAAATGATATTAGAATCTCGAGATATCCGTGAACACTTTGGACACGAGGTAACAGTGTAGAATTCTTCGAGTTTCCGTAGGAATCTGCAAGAACTTAAGAATTCGATACGGATTCAAGGTTCCGAGCAAGCGTCACTCCGTCGAAGCCCGAAGCAGTGTGCGAGCAAGTGTCCATCCGCAAGTGGCGCGCGTGCTCGCAATTGAATTAGTGGGTAGAGCTGGTTAGAGTCAATTAGAATTCTTCCGCGATACAAATTGATTCTGATCGCGCGAAGTGAACGACGGCTCGAGCATAATGCTGAATACGTCGTAAATAATTTCGACTGCGCAACAACCGGCTTGCAAAATAGGATAAAGTATCGCCTGCGCGAGCCGACGCGGCGAGATTTCAGAGATCCGATCGATCGATACGTGGACTAAATCAGGTTTAATTGTCTGGCAAATTTGCATGAAATTGGCAGGTGGCCGAGGGGTGTGACCGAAAGAATCCGCGAGGACTCTGGGGAATAATTCTAATTGATACGTTTGTGGAAAATCCGCGCGTTGCCGTCCGCGTACGTGGACGTGGGATGAATTATCGCCGACAATTATCATCGAGCGAAATATACGACGGTGGAGGTCAGCAGAACGTCGTGACAACCTGCGATTATTCCCAGCGCGCGCTTCTAAGCGCAAAGACGGAAGAGGCGCGCGCGCCATGGAAAGTGAGAAACACCGTAATTATCGTGACCACTCGGTTTCCATCGGGTGGTACCGCGACACTAGGTTACTCCTTGGTATTTTCCGCGTTGCTAGCATACCTGTCACAGCTCGTACAGTTTCTCTGCGATACTCCAGATTCGATTAACCACTTGCACTGGCAAGAAATTCACAAACGCGTGTGCCAGAACGTGGTCCAGTGTTTCTGTGACAATTGCCCGACCACGTGTATACCACGTCGTTGGCGATTCTGCAATAAAAGCATTACGACGTGTGTGGCACGTCTTTCCAGCGCAAGTGGTTAACCCTTTGCACTCGGCCATTTTTTCGTTACAGGGAAATAGTAATTCGAATAATCCCTGCCATAAGGTCGACGATATTTTTAAAACGGTAAATAAGAAATCGTATGCAATTTAAGACGTAGAATTATTTTACTTCCATATTCCACGCGTCGTTGGGTAATTGTAAATTTGATATATTAATTAATATCCATCTTTAGAATCTGATTAAATGGCGACTGAGTGGCGCCTCTCGAGTGCAAGGGGTTAAAATAATTTCCAGATGATTCTCGAATTGCGAATATATTGGGAATATATACGTATTTGTTTTCACGAGGATCAATAACCTATTCGTCTATAGTATCGTGAGAGAATGTCGCGGGGAGACCGGGCCAAACACGAGCCGCATAGCTGAAGGCGTGGTCTGTAGATAGGAACCAACGTAAACAACAGGAGTCAGGCTCGCGGTTAATTTTCGTCGACGTTTTCCTGTCAAGGCATGTTGAGACTCGTCAGTTGCGTGTTATTCTTCGCTGTGCTCGGACGAAATGGCTCGACGTGTGACCGACCTTGCTCTTGACTATGGCACGCACCATTGGAACGTGAAGCGCGGAGCAAAGGTAAGATTGAAATTATTACCGTTTACTTGTAATATATTTAGCCATTCGTTATGTATAAGTCGTTACGCATAAGTTACACATAGTACTAGTAGAGGTTTATCAATGGGGGTCATATGGACCCCCAGCAGACCTGAGACCTAACTTTCGCGTATACCTTTGTAACACATAATTGGGTAATTTATGTATAAAATATTGACGATCGAGAGGAAAGCTAAGAATCTTCTATCAGGGCACGATATGTACCCCAGTATCATACTACAGTGCACATTATAGATAACTTGGTAGTTCTAATAGAGGGTTTCTCAATGGGGGTCACGTGGACCCCTGGCAAATCTGTGACTTAACCTCCGTGTATATATTTTATAACACATAACTAGGTAATTTATCCATATAATATTGACAATTTAGAAGAAAGCTAAGAATCTTGTATCAGGGCACAATATGTCAAGTATTGTACCCTAGTGCACGTTACAGATAAGTCGGTAGTTCTGGTAGAGAATTTCTCAGTAGGAATCATATGGACCCCTAGCAAATCAAAGATGTAACTTTCGTGTATATATTGTGTTACATATAATTGGGTAATTTACGTATATAATATTGTAGAAACTAGGGATGGATGGTGGTCAATAGATAGAAATATTTATTAATTAATAATAATAATAGATTAACCCTTTGCACTCGAGAGGTGACCTTCAGTCACCATTTTGTAAAATTTGGAAGATTGGTATTAATTAATATATCAAATTTAATATAATAGTGTGCGAGGTATCGAAATCAAATAATTCTAGAATTCTATTATTATACAATTCTATATTTACTGTTCAAAAAGGTATGGTTAATATTCTAGTAGAGAATCTTTGAATTTCTACTCTTCTCTAGCCAAAAAATCGTCCAGTGCAAAGAGTTAACAATATGTGGGTGATGATTAAGCATAGGAATGTATATCAACTACAACTTAAGACTACAACTCAACTCAACTACACAATGACAATTCAGCCTGTTACTAATGGCTCCAAAACACAACTAAGAACTCCTCTAAAGAACTGTCTCTCAAGAACTCTTTTCCAATCACTGTCCACTAACTACTTCTGCCTTCTTTTATATCTTCCCCAAAAGCCTCCTCCAACATGACAAAATATGGTCATGCTAAGGACCTGACGCATCGCCGGGGGTTCTTCCGACCGACCTGACCCTCGAACCCTCGGTAACCTTCTAAGCCAAAGTTACGTATACACTAGGTGAAAATCCTGCGATACTACAATATTGACGATTCAGTAGAAAGCTAAGAATTTCCTATCAACGTACATATCAAGTATCATAGCGAACCATACATCGTGGTCCAATGGCAACACCTCTTCGACACAAAATCAGAACAGTACGATAAAATAGCATAAGTATAGCTAGAATTTTCTGCATACGGTTTCTAGTAAGTCCACTCGATGAATGTTCCCAATTCTCGGGCAGAAGGTGAGAAAAATGGCGCGAGTGGAAGGTCGCGAGTCGCCAGGCCTTGGCGCCACAACAACGGCCGTCGATCACGGAACAAATGAATTTCCCAGAGGACTTGCAAGAGGATGTTGAAGATCGCGGCGTGATTAATCGTCGGGGGTACCCGCGTGGATTAATTAGCGCATCCGATGAGCGACAGCTCGTCGAGTGCCAAGAGAACCGCGTGCGCTCCGAGGTGTTATTAATTGATCACGGACAGCCGCTAATTGTGACTCTATCGCGGCTGAAAGCGATCCGTGCACGCGTGTTTTCGGTGATTTACGAGTAACGCGGTTCCACGAACGCCACCGAAAATTCGCTTGGCGCTTCGCAGTCTGCTGCTCTCCCTTGGTCAGGCCTAACGCGCCGTTCGCTTTGTACCCCTGTCCTTCGAGTTGGTTCCTTGATTGCGAGTGACAGGTGAAACCTTTGGTCGGTGAGACGGGTGCCGTTGACGAACTTGAGACGATCTCAATGGCGATAGATACGATGGATAAGAGGAACGGTGTGAAAATGGCTGGATGGAGAGATGCTTGGATAGAGACGTAGTGGTGAGCATGGATGTCTACCGAATTCGGGTTACTTGGTCGTTTCGTTCCACTCGATTAGCTTCTGCTTCGTCCTTGGTTATGGATGATCATGTCACGAGTAGGTTAAAAGTTTGTATACTTTGTATGGTATAAGGCAAGGGGATGATTTGTTCGCTCTTCCTGACGCCATCTTTTATTTATCTTAGAAGTCATAGAATTTTTGCTTTCACTTAAATTTTGGATCTTAGGGAGCCTATATTAATTATGCAATATGCTAATTGAGTAATAATATAATAATATAATATAATAATATACTAATATACTCTTCTCGTCTTCAATCGAGTATTATAAATTCCATGTTCAAATATTGTTCTGTAGGGCGTCATCCCCCACAGTTGTTGGTTTTAACTCGTCACTGGTTTCAGGTTTAAAAGCCAATACATCATACCACGAGTAGCTTAAAAGTTTGTATACTTTATATGGTATAAGGCAAGGGGATGATTTGTTCGCTCTTCCTGACGCCATCTTTTATTTATCTTAGAAGTCATCGAATTTTTGCTTTCACTTAAATTTTGGATCTTGGGAAACCTATATTAATTATGCAATATGCTACTGAGTCAATACTCTTCTCGTCATCAATCAAGTATATTGGATATTACATTTGTACATGTATGTGAGCTGGTGTGTTTTGTTTGTGTGTGCTGATGCCGTGGTGCGGCCTAAGACAAAAGATGGCTAAGTCGTCAGTCGTCTGTTGCTCGCCATGGGGATATAAGGTTGTGCACGTGGTGCTGGAGATGGAAATGTAAAATATAAAATTATATTAAATATAAATAAACTGTAGTATGAACAAGAGAAAGTGTAGTGAATATTTATTAATTTGAAACATTAGAGTTTATTCTTTCAAAGTATTTTAGAGTGATTCTATGTTCAAACATTGTTCTGTAGGGGGTCATCCCCCACAGTTGGTTTTACCTGGTCGCTGGTTTCAGGTTTGGAAGTCAATACATCATACCACGAGTAGCTTAAAAGTTTGTATACTTTATATGGTATAAGGCAAGGGGATGATTTGTCC